>NW_020448085.1:922120-927414 GCF_003343035.1 Apteryx rowi
AGAAGCGCAGAGGCGCCCCGCTGCCGCCTCGCTGTCCCGAAGACCTGCCCCGAGCAACGCGGCCCAGCCGGGCGCTGCCCTCGCCGCCAGCCGCCTCCGCAGGCGCGAGCCCGCGGGCCGGGCCTAGGGACGGCCCCGCGATCACCCAGCACTGTGCAGCCCCCGATCTTCCTCGTCCGCTTCCAGCTTTCCCTGCTGGAAGGGGATTTTACCTTACCAAGGAGCACCGCGCACGAAGGCGCAGCGATGAGCCCGGCGGGTTCGCCGCCAGCCCGGGGCAGGAGCTGTTTGCAGAGCGATGCTGTTAGATACGGCGCCTGAAGGAAACGGGCCGATACATCGGGGGAAGGAGTGCGGTTCTTCTTTCACTGCGGTCGGCACGGCCCCTTTTCCAGGGGCTGCCACGGCGGGTAGCAGGTACCCGCACGGAAAAGGAAGCCCGTGCCACGAGCAGGGTGCAGTTGCGGACAACGCTGCTGTGCATTTCAGCTTAAAGTCCAAACTGTTCTTGCGGGCAAAAACGGACAGGCAGGCGTCCAAGCGTCGCCTCTGCGAGCCGAGCTCTGGCTCTGCCTGCTGCCACAGCCCGTGGGTGATCCAAACAAAAAAGCCCCGTGAAGGGAGAAAAAGGATACGGGCCTGCTGGGGCCACGGAGCAGCGTGCAAAACCCAGCGGCTGCAGCAGCAGAGCGGAGCGCGGCCCTGCTTCGCTGCGGACTCGTGCTCCCGGACGCGTCTCGGGAGGCCCCGTCCGCCAGCTCAGCCCGGGGCAGGGCCCTCGCGCGGAGCTGCGCGCCCAAGCGTCGGCAGCGTCGAAGCGACCGCGGGGAGAGCCCGCGCGAGGGGCCTCGGCGGGCCCGGAGGAGCCACCTGCGCACGCACGCGGACCCAGGCGCTATTGCAGCAACAGCCACTTCTTTTCTTTTCTTTTTTTAAGGTCACGACCTGAATGCATTTTTCACCTACTCTAACGAAATATCTAAAATGTCGTATATGGGAAAAACCGAAGCAAAAGACAACATTGCTCAGCACGGGCAGGCTCTCGTGTGCAGTTTGGGCAGAAACACTTTCCCAATGGGTTTCCCTGCTCCAGGGGTGGGCTCAGAGCGAGGAGAGCAGAGGGAAAGATAGGAGGTTTCATGGCTCCTGAGGAACCAGAGAGACCCGTAAAACTACTAAAAGGATCTGGGGAGTAGGTTGCAAATCCAAAAGGAGGATTTGCAGCAAGTGTTTCTCTTGCACGTAGACCCCTAGCATGGAGAGACGTCCCCTCGCTCAGCCGAAACCCCTTTCCAGCCCACGGAAAAAGCCGCCCAGGACACGGCCGCAGGAGAAGCAGCTTGGCGCTTTCGGGTCACGGCAAAGGAAACTTTTCCCGGTTGCTGCCTGAGTCGCTCAGCCGCTGTTAGTCCATGAAGGGCATCGCTCCCCCCCTCGCCGGGCAGCTCCCTGCCACGGCACACACAGCGGGTGCCCGATGTCGGCTGCGGGACATCGGCGATTTGAGCCCCGCGGCTGCTGCATCACACATCTGGCCCGGTTCCCGCGGCGCGCTCTCCCCCAGCACGGCCAGGCTCTCTTCACCCCCCCCCCCGATGCCCCTCGCACACCTCTGGGCACTTGGGAATAGCTGCACGCTGCAACGTGCGCCAAGCCTGCGGATCCGAGCGCCTGAGCCGCGGCTCGGCCGTGCGGCCCGCTGCCACAGCGCATCCGGAAAACACCACGCCTGAGAATCCCGACGGGGTCTGCACGCTTGTTTCTGCCTTCCTGCACGCCGTAAAGCAGCTCTGCCTCGGCAAATCTGTTTGCCAAACGCGTCTTTGAGGGACCTTCGGAGCAGCGCCTGGCCCAGCCCGTTCAGGGTGCGAGGAGCCTGGCGAGCAAACGCGGACGGGGCCGGGCAAGGCCGCCGAGCACGGCCACCGCGGCACGGCAGCGTGGCCCCGCCGCGAAGCAGAGCGCCGTGTCGAGGGCAACGCAGCGCTCTTCGCTCCTCCAACGCATCTGCTCCATCGCGCCCGCTGGAGACCCCCTGCCGCTGAGCGGTGGGACGGGTGACAAAAAGCAAATAAAAGGGGTCAAAAAAGGGGGTATTCCTTCAAAGCTGGGGGAGAGGAGAAATGCCAGCTTGAGAAACCCCAGCAAAAGCACAAGTCAAAAGTACTGGCTATAGCACGTCGGCCACAGAAGGGCAGGAGGCTGTTGGCAGCTCTGCAGACGTGGGGCAAGCCTTTCCTCGGCTCCTCGCGACAGCATTTACGAGCGAGCTGTAACGCCCGTTCCGGCACCTGCGTGCGAGCAGCGCGGGCGTCCGGACTTGCGGCGCATCGATTCCAGCCTCGCGGCTGCGGCAAGGGAGCCGACGCGTGGCCGGAGCAGGGGCGGCCGGGAGCGCCGCCAGCCTCGCCTGCTCCTCCCCGAGTCCAGCACCCGGGGATAGACAGCGAGACACGAGCAGGGCACGGGGGCACGTTCGGGACGCAACATTTTGTGCATCGGTGGGATGAGTCAGCAGGGGAGGAAAACAAAAAAATCACTGGTGGCAAGAGCACGAGCTTTTCCTCGAGAGCAAGGGGGTTTTCAAAGGGAGAAAAAATAATGCTTGCTACACAACGAAATCCTGACCGCGCCGGTTTTGGATGACTCCACCCGGAGGCAGACCGCGCGAGCGGGCGCTGCAGCAGCCACCGCGGGCCCGGGGGCGGCGCAGAGCCACGAGCACGGTGCGGCACCCCACGGGCTCAGCTGCGGCCCGCGACGGGGTCACCGCGCTGCAGGGACCAAACCCTGCCCAGGGACCCCCGGCTACGGACGCCTGCTCCGAGGAGCCCCAGCTCCCGCAGGCCACAACGGCAGGCGGATGCCACCGGAGCGGCGGCTCTCCTGGCCGCAGCGGCTCCCCGAATCCCATCCCACCCGGGACGCGCGGCGCCCACCCCAGCCCCATCCTCTGACCTCGTGTTCCCCTCCGGAGCCAACCCCCAGGCTGGGGCTGAACCTACCAGAGCCACAAAAGCAAAGCACTCGGCCCTGCACAGGCCTCCCCTCCTGCCGCCCCAGGCGCTCCCGGCCCCCGGCCGCCCCGGCGCGGAGCGAGGGCCGAGCACGCGCCCTTCACGGGGAGCCGATGCCATGGATGCTCCCGGCAGGCAGCACCGCGGGCAGGCGGCAGGGCCGGCCCGAAGCCCAGGCGCAGCCCAGCACCCAGGCGGCACGGAAAGACACGAGATGCAGGGAACGGAGAGGACAAATTGCTCCTGGAGGTGGGAAAAGACAGCGGGAGGATTAAACCGAAGAATATTAAATACAAGCGACAGAGGGAGAGTTCAGTTACCGGCGGTGAAAGGGCATCCCTGCGAACAAGCCGCGTGAATCAGCGCGTATCTCCGGCATTCCCCAGGACATCGGCTCTGCTTCCACCGAGGAGGTTCCCAAGAGGCAAGAGAAGGAAACCAGCCGGGGACACTGCTGCCGCGGGGGTAAGGAGCTGGCAAACGAGCTGCCCCCCTCGCAGCCCTGCTCGGCGGAGCCCGCGCACCGCTGCACCCCGCAGCGCGCCGGCGCCGGCCCAAAGCTCCCCTCCCTCCTCCAGGGCCCCCGCCGGCACGGCGCCCGCCGGCCGCTAGCGAAACGCTGCTCCTCGGGGCGTCCCTCGTCGGACCTGCCGGGTGCCAGCGAAGCTCCCGAGGAGGCCAACTCCGCCGGGAGTCCGAAAACTGGTCCTGCAAACCCCCACGCTGGTTTGGCTTCCTCTGCCCTCCCCATCGCCCCGAGGGCCAACACCCGTCCCAGCCACCGCAGCCGCCGCGCGGCGACGCGGAGCCGAACGCCCCAGAAAGACAAACGGGGCAAACGGAACAAACGGAGTGAATTTACGGGTGGCTGCAATATTCCGAGGGGCCACGAGAAAGGGGAGTTTAGCCAGCAGGTGAGCTAAAGCATCATCTAACTGCGCCCATCTTACGCGTCAATACATCGCACCCTGGCAAAAGTCTTAATACACGAATAACTAAGAGAGAAAATATCCGAATCATGCTCTGAAGGCATTTTTACTGTCGCATGCAAAACCACAAAGTAAGATGCGGAAGCAAAGGGGCATAATTCTAAAAATAACATATAGGATGCTGCACCGATCGTGACTTTCACGGGAGGGTGAGAGTTGGCCTTATAATATAATCCATTGTAGGCATTCCTAAATCTCCCCAACACAACACAGAGCTCTTTAAGCAAAACTAAACAATTTCCTTTAGCCTAAATAAATATTAAACCTAAGTGATGCATTAATTTACTCTAGTTCACCAAAGGCTAACTCCTACCCAAACTGATCATTATAAAAGAAATCCTATAATCCCTCTCTCCCATTCAGGCTCAAAACATGTAATCCCGTGAATAAATCCAGAAAGAAAGTGTAGCAAAATGGGCAATAAAAACTTACAGCATTCACATCTTTTCATCTACCATTAATACTGTAAACACTCACTCGAAGGCCCTTGAGTATGACTAATCTAATGTTTTGGCTCCCAACACTAATAGCCATAATAGCGTGCCTCTCGTCGTAACACCCGGCTAGATTCGCCACCCCTCCGAGTGTCGGGAGAAGATACCTCTCGAGTGAATCCGAACGTCAAATCCTGCAAAACGCTGCAAAATCAGCACTAAATCGAGAAAGTATGGTTCTAATAGTAAGAGAGTGCAGAACTTTCTTTCTTTCTTTTTTTTTTATTATTTTATTGCTTTGGAAGCCTGCAAGCTCCAACTGTATAAATGCCAATAACTTCCCAAGTTTTAAGGCTGCTGAAGTAAGAGATCAGATTTTAGCAAGTGCTTTCCAGGCAGCGAGCCAAAACTTTTTCTGATTCACTAAAAGCACCGAAGGGAGGGGGAGAGGGAGGGGGCTGGAGGGCTGATTAACTTCAGTTACCGCACAATCTCCAAAAAATGTCTCCCCGCTGCAGCGGGTGCCGTCGCTGCGAGCCCGGCGCAGCCTGTTATTCCTCGGGGTGGGAAAAATGCGCTGGAGCGCTGCGGCAAACGCCCGGCGACCACAGAGCAATTCACAGCTGCAGCCGCTCTGGCGACGCGGAGCCCGCGCGGCCGCGGGCAGGCTCCCGCGCGACGACGGTCACGCTGTGCGTTTGCAAAGGAGACGAGGAACAGAAATAATCTGAGCTCAGGTTTTCGGGGGGCGGGGAAGGGGTCGCTCCGGGCTCCGCTTCGGCCTGGGGGACGGAGCGCGAGGGCGAGGGGCTCGCGCGGGCCCGTCGCCGCCGGGAGCGGCAGGTGCGCGGGCG
>NW_020448085.1:927924-929031 GCF_003343035.1 Apteryx rowi
AGCAGGAGGGCGAGCAGGAGAGCGCCTGCTCTTCCAAGGCAAGTGCATCAATCAACATTGTGCAAGCCGGAGAGGCCAGCACTCCCTCTCACATCATTAGCCAGGCTAACGCACTCCAGAGGATCCCTCCAATGCAGGCTACCGGCGCAGCCGCCCCTCTCTGCCGCAGCCACCGGGGCGGCCGGCGGCACCAGGCACCGCCGCTGAGCGCGAGCGGTCACTGCAAGGCAGCGCAGCGCGAGGGGCAGCCCGCTCCCAGCGCGAGCGGCGCTCCGGCAGCTGCCGTGGGGATCATTTGAACGCGACTATAAAAACTAGAGGAAAAAGTGAAACCCCTATCCAAAACTGCCTGGCACTCAAAGGTCAGCACGCCTCCTTTGTTTCTTTTTTTTTTCTTTTTTTTTTTTTTTACAACCAAAAGCGAAAGAGGACAGAAAGGACACGTACCTGTACCTGAAAGCACAGCAGCAGGAAATGTAAACATCTGGAGAGGAGAAAAAAAAAAAGCAACAAAAGATCAAATGATGCGGTAAAATGGTTAAAGTTTTTTTTTTTTTTGCTTTGTTTTTGTTTGCAATTTTTTAAACAACACAGATCGATGCTCTGCTTATAAAAAGGCTCGGGTTCCAATTACCACCTGATTGCACGCAAAATGCAACCGGAGCCTCCAAAATGAAAGTTTTCCTTTTTCTAAAAAAAAGAAAAAAAAAGAAAAAAGAAAAAAAAAGGAAAAAATATGCCATAATCCTTACAAGCAAGTGCAGGCTGAGAGCAGTGAATACATCGCTGAGCGAGGAGAGGGGGGAGGTCAGTGGCTTCACGCTAGCGGAGTGCAGTCCCCCACCGCCGCCCTGACATGGGAGCGATCCGGCCGGGAAGCTCCGCTCCGCGCCGTTCCGCGCCGCTCCGCGCCGCCGAGAAGTTGTGGTACCGCCCGCCTTGCCTCCTCCGAGTGACTCGCTTAGGCATCAGCTCTCCGCTCCCCCTGTCTCTCCTCCTCCTCCTCCTCTCCCTCTCTCTCTCTCTCCGCCTTTGGGGGGGATGAAGGTGCTTATTGTCAGTAACTTCCGATCATCAGCAAGTGCCCCCCCGCCGCCCCCCCGCGCA
>NW_020448085.1:929994-960499 GCF_003343035.1 Apteryx rowi
GCCGCGCAGCGGCCCCGGCAGCCCCGCGGCTCCGCTGCGCTCGGGGCACAGCGCGGCCGGCCCGCGTCCTCCTCCTCGTCCTTCCTCAGGGCATCGGAGACGATTCACGCGCCTCCGTTGAGCGAGCGCGGTGACCGCTTGCCCTCTCCGAAAGCCCGTCTGCAGGAGACGAAACGCCCGGAACCATTAACCCCCGCGCGTATTCTAACGCTCAGCACAGAGCGAAACGCCAGCTAACACCTTATTAAGTGAGAGCAGAACCAGAGCTCATAACTCTCAGCTTTTTTAATTCTCCACTCAAATAACAGTGTGTTTCTCTCCGGCGTGCTGGGCCGTCTTGCTTCCACGTGCGTGTGGATCAAAGCTCTCGTGTCTTCCACGTGTTCAGCCACGAATCAGGCAGCGTCCTTCATCTCTGGAGCTCCATCTCCACGGACCTTTCGGACATCCAACGGCACTGTTTTTCAGCCCATAGTTTACACACCCTGAGAGTCACAAAACACTTTAAGTCTGAAAACAGTAACCAAAGCAACTTCTTATAAGCCCTGCAGCAATATATACATACATATATATGAATATATATGATATTTCTAACGGACTCTGCACTTCTGTTGCACTGGGTTTACAGATCCGCAAGTTAAAAACAACCCAAACAACTCTGTGAGCAAACAGTGCCACCGACACCAGTGGGTGCAGCCCATGCAAGCAGCAGCACATCTCAGCTGTCCTCGTGAGCCCTGCAGCACTCTCGCGGTGGCCGCAGGCTGTTTCTGAGGCTGGCCAAGGGGAAGGTTGTCGGAGCTTCTTTTGGACGGTTCGGAAGCTGAGCTCACTGAAATCCCAATGCAGAAGCAGTACAAACAGACCCATGGCCTTGCAGGATGAGACGCGATCTGAACGTTTTAGCTTAGGACAAAAATATTAAATATATTCCTAATTGGCACTGATGCCTCTCTCACTTGCAGTAGACCCTCGTGGGTAATGGGCTTTTGGGGGAGGAACCCAGCCTGTCCCACCTGGCCCGTGGTGCAGCCCCCTCCTGCAAAGGCACGCTATTCCAAGTGGAAAAGCCCAGGATTCTCCATGTGCATCAGACCATCACTCCACTAAGCCTGGCCATGGCCGGTATCAGATGGTGAAGGAGATTTTGCATAGCGCACGTAACGGTTCTGCAAAGCCACCAGGAGACGGGAGGGCACAAGGAAATAATTCCTCCGTAACCCTTCCAGCCACCCATCGTCAACCAAAAGCACGAGATCTGATTACTCCTTCTCAGCTTTCCTGACCAACGAAACTAATAGCAATCACAGAATTATTCAGAGCTTTCTTAAAAAATAGACACAGGGTATGATTTGGGCCCTGATGCTTTTGCTGTCCGCAGCCAGAAGCTGCAGCGGGAGGTGCGAGGCCGGTAGCAGAGGCTCCCTGGTCCTGCACATGCCCCAAAATAGGTCAGTTCATGAATGACTTTTCCCGACCTGCTGCCTGTCAGCTCCGCTCGCCGCCCGCTCCCGAGACGTGGTACCTCAGAGGGAACGGCTGATTCGAGCCCTTCCAAATGTCCGAGCACACCTGCACGGCCGCTGCCCAGAGCTGTCTCAGACTGGTTAGAGTGAGTTTGCCGTGGACTCACCAGATGAACACGGACTGCTTTAATGTACCCAGCTTGCTGCAGAGCCCATTCGACAAGCCCTTGGCTACCACGTCGCTTTGTGTTTCCTTGGGGGAAATCGGATTTCTCCCGTTTCATGAACAGCCCTCTTCCCCTTTCCCCCTTCCTAACTTCAAAGTTATCTTTGAAGAAATAGGGTACAGGCAGAAAAACAGAGCCTGCTGTTCAGCCTCTTGTCCTTGCAGTGATCGCAGCAAGCTATTGCTCTCTATTACTATTAAGCTTATGGATTTGTCCTGGCAAGCCCCAAAGTCCAAACATTAATAGAGGTGAATTTTCGTGCCAGTTGAAAACATCTAATTTTCCTCCTTCCAGCACGATAGAAAATACCGAGCAACTGCAACAGGGAACTCAGGGCGTCTTGATCACATTTTCAAATCCAAAGTATCTCACTTAAACTGCCAACGTCTCTGCTTACCCTACCTCTCTGATAAAGGTATAATAACGATCAACACGCAGAGAGTACCCTGGCTGCCGCTATTAACTGATGTGGGCTGCATTAAGGTCCTCAGAAAGGGTATTTAAGGAGGACCATTATTTACACCCGTAAATCCCGCTGATGCAAACAGGCATTAGAAATGCACACAGGCCTCCGAGGGCCCTTGAGGGAGGTTAGATAAGGAAGAAGGGTTAGCAGTGCTTCCTGCTAGGAACCTGTCACCCTGTTCTCCCTGTACCGTGCTGAAGGATCTCTGGGCCCAAGACAAAGCGCTGAGCTTGAACTGTGAAGGCTTCAGTATTTGAGGCTCTGCTGAGAGACCAAGCCAGGATGGCCCTTCCTTCAGCAGGGCTCTTCCCATGCAAAAAGGTTGCAAATGTGAGATTCACTCCTTCCAAAAGGAGCCCACGTTGCTAATGTGCAGCACATCACGCAAGGTCTCTCACTCTTTGCCCAGCCTTTCTGTAAGGGAATGGTTGAGCGGCGGTATGTGGATGGAGAGGATTTATCGGGCTTGCGGGAGGGCCCATGTGCTCGCTGAAACAACTGGATGTACACCATTAGCAACGCGGTAAACATGCCTCCTGCTCTGGAGAAGCCACATTTTTTCACTCTCAGGAGACAGGTCTGCTTTCTTACGGTTTCACATAACCTCTGGAACGAGAGTCTGAATCCCCCCGTGAACCACAGGAAGGATTAAAGCAGAGCCCTTAGCAAAGCGCGCTCACCTGCAGCACCTGCCCCGTCTCGGCGCCTCTCGCGGGGCTGGAGAGTGGCTGGTGGCTGAGGTTAGATGCTGACTGGCCCCATCTTCCATGCGAAATCCCAGCACGCCCCTATGATCTGAGAACATCCCAGTATCTACAGGAACGTTAATACTTCTGTACTCCATGCCTTTGTCAGGTTGGTCTGATGTGGAAATGCTAGAAATGCCATGAGTGACACATGCTGGAAGAGGTGGAAGTCCCCTCCCAAAATAGCCTAAATTATTTGCTAGCAGCCATTCCACCCTTCAGGAACCTCGCATCCGCACTTGAAACAGAGATACTGCAACAGCTCTCTGCTTTATACGGCCCACATTCGTTCTTCAAGCATGGAGTTCGGCTGAGACTTGGCTGACTCCGCAGCAGTTTAGATGCTTGCAGAGGGTTTCAGGAACCCCCAGGGTACGCAACCAAACCAAAGAAATACCAGCGAGACAAATCTCACCCTTGGGACTCTGCAGCAGGACACGAAGAGGGAACCCTCTGATGTCAGCAGGACTCCATGCAGAGATGAGGGCCTCTGGACCTCTGGTGGGGACCTGCCACTATCCACATAGGCTCTGGTGACGCAGCAAAGCCTCCTGAACGTCACCCATGTAGTTTAGGAAGCCATTGCATCCCCTTGACAGCATTTGGTTGCAATCCCATCACCCACCTCCAAGAGAAGGTCCTTTATAGAGCAACTTCTGATGTCTTTGCCTAATGTATGAGCCAGCCCAGGACTGCTGTGCAGAAATGGAAGTGGCAGGGCAAAAAAAAAAATCATGAACTTGGTGCTAAAGGTTGTAAATTCAGTCCCAGAAGTAGGGAAAATCACAGGAGGTAGGGTAGACCTGCGAGCTGTGCATAGGAAAACAGAGACTCTTGGCCCTGGCCTTCGGGACCCAGCCAGGCCGGCTCTCCAACAGCAGCAGCTGCCCGGCCACCGGCCGGGCTCCCCGTTTCATTTTCAGCTGCCGTAACTGAAGAGACCTGCAGGGAGCGAGTCACCTGAACTGGACACAGCCCGAGCCTGGATGCCTCAAATAGCTAAAACTGCCAGGGGAAAACATGTTTGTTTGCTTAAGAGAGCGCACACTAGATTTTTGTTTAATTACAAAAACATTTCTCTTCAATTTTCAATCATGCAATTTATTTACTTAAACCAGACCTACATTTTGTGCCTCGGTAGTCTGGCAAAGCCCTTTAGTTTTTAAAATTTTGATAATTATCTGGAAACTGATGCTAATATTAAGCAAATCTTGGGCTACCAGCCTTGAAGAGCATGGTAGAGAGCAGAAAATAGAAGGGGCAGCTCTTTTCTCATGTATCTGTGGTAAAACAGCAATGCTACTCGGTCACATGTTGCTATAAGCGTGCGTATACGCAAGTGCAGGCGTATATAAAAATAAGAGCGTTGCCACCATGCCCATTCCTTCACTGGTGAAGGCTGCTATTGGATTTGATTTCCAACGTGAGACCAGCCAGCACAGCAAATGCCCCCTGGAAAATGAACCTCTTTCTTTTAAACAGTTTATTTTCCATACAGCATATTCATGGCACAACAGCCAGTGCAGTGTGTTTCCGAGAGCTTGATATCCACTAAGTTTTATTAACCGCCACGCTGGCCAGGTAGGGTTGATCCGCTGCCGCGTGCTCCCTGTGATCTCCTCAGGTTAAGGCTTTCCAGGCACACACACAAATGCTTGAATCAAGACCACGTCCTGCAGGGCCCTCGGTGGCTTATTGGCCTAGTTACTGCTCTTCACCAGCTCAGACCGAAGCCGGATCAGAACAACCTCTCGCTCATACAGCCGCAAAGGTTGCCCCTAGTGATAAACGAGTTGCCCGTTCTCTGCTCCAGCGGTCCATATCACCGAACCAGCAGGCATTTCACAAGGCGCGAAGCAGATCCAGCAGGGCCAAGGAATGAGGGGCACGTTTGAGCGGGAACCGCATGGGCGCCCGCCACATCGGAGCACCACAACATGCCGGCTCCGACCCCACTGCCCCAGCACCTGCGGCCCTCTGCTCCCTTACTTCCTAGGCTTAAAGGCAAAGCAGCAGCCCAGGCTCCTGTTTTACAAAGATAAAGCTTAGCTGCACGTCTCAAACCTGCTGCGTACCAGCAAATTTGTGCTTGTTTTGCTCCCCTCATATTCTGACTCTCTGGCCTCGGATCACTTCTGTAGGTAATTCTTATTGAAAAGCAACTTGTTTCTAAGGAGGACTTTTACAAATTAAATCCACAGTTAAAGAAACAGGCAACTTTTAGAAGGGATGTGGTGCATTCCCTGGCTTTACACAGTTTTCACACAAAAAGGCAGCTTCATCCCACGATAATAAGGGATTTTAGGAACCATTCTGCCAGGTAGGCTAGACAGACAGGGAGGGGATGCTTTGCAACCACTTCCATTTGGCAGAAGAGCCACCACAAAACAGCTCTGAATCAACAGGCAGGAGGAGAGGACTTCGGCCTCTGCACGGTGACATTTGGTCGCAACCTTGCGGGAGAAGCACAGAGAAGAGCAAATAGGACTCGAATTCAGCCAGACACAAAGCTCTGGACTAAAGCTTTGGAGGCTTGGAGCTTTGGAAGCACAAAGCACACAGCCTTCATTTGCCTTTTTTTAAATAGGCATGAAAATCCTGCAAAAGACAAAGAGCAGCAGCACGGAGAGGTGCACAGCGCAATTCCTCGAGCTCTCTCCAGCCCTCCACGCTGGCAATGCAGGAGACAGAGGAGAGTAGCCACACAGCTCTGCATCGCAGGGGTTCAAATGCAAGCAGAGCCGGTGGTGCCTTGGCTGGTTAGCAATGCTGGTGCTTTGTGCCCACCTTCCCACCGCTGGGCAGCGGTGCTCTGCCGAGCTAGCAGGCTCGGAGGCCAGGGACCTGCTGGGTATTAGCGCTTGGCCTCTGAAGTTCCCCCATTTCACTGCATGCCAAAAGAAGGGAAGCCCCACTTATCAGTTAACCCAGGATGGAGTTTAAGTTTTAGCCTGCTGGAATCGTGCACCACGTGGAGGAACCAAACCAACCCAAACTGGACGTCTAACTCCTCCATGGTGGAATTGTACCGAGACTGGTGGCCGAGAAAGAGCTGGCCGGCAAGCTCAGCACAGAGCTAACGCCTACCCGCAGTCCTTCTGGCAGTTGCCCAGACTTTGGGAATGCCTGTAGGCATACAAAGTGAACTGAAATGCTGAACTGAAATACAAAGGCATAAACACAGTCAAAGCAGAAATGTGAATTCCCACACCATGCCTTCAAAACTGTAAATCAGAACATGCATAGCAGAGCTTTCCTTAACTACCAAAAAACAAAAAAAAAAAAACCCAAACAACCCAAATCCCCAGGGCTTTTGCATTAGGATGCCTTATGCTCGCTAGCTATGCCAAGCTACAAGTGCAGTGACGCTGGAGTGCCACAGTCTCACTTGAGGGAAGCAGCAGCTGCAGGCAGGGCTCGAGGGCTGGCACCAGCAGGTTTACTCCCACCAAAGCCTCAGCACCTCCAGCGCTGCATTTGCCCTCCAGGGAACAGCAGCACATTAGGTTGCCCTCAGGTAAAAGCAGTTTTCTCCTGGCTGAAGGCAATTTTCCAGTTTTTAGATGGTTGATTGGTGCTTTATACCTGCTTTAAATCAGATGCCAGCCTACACCACGTGAGAAGTGCCGCTCCTGCGCTGGACTGCACTAAGCCACACCAGCACACAGGATTAAAGACAAATTCATCCTGCAAATGCAGAGCCCTAAATCTCCTGATGCAAACAGGACTAAGGGGAAAAGGATTCATGGCCTCCAGCTGTCCCTTAGGGAAAAGACCTTGCCATTAATGTGGCCACAGCAGCCACTCGGGCTTTGCGGGAGCGGGGCAGATGCTGACTGCCTCCGTGGAGAAGGCAACTCATGCACATGAACACCCATCTGCAGCCTGCAAGCCTGAATGCTCTCGCTGTTCCTGGCGCACTACACTCCCTTCTGCCCAGATTTTTACTTGTGTTTCCTAAAGCACCTAGAAGATTTTAAACACCAGCCAGTATCAACCGGACCTGACAGAAAGATAAAAGCTTCAAAGATTCTTACACGTTGTTTTAAAACAGGCACCTGGATGCCCCAAGAGAGGAGGGTACAGCGTTATTGAACATCTTAGCATCCGGATGAGAGAACAAGTACACATGCCCTCGGAAACCACCTTGCCCCAGCTCCACAGCTGACACACGCACCACTTTTACTTTTGCATAAGGCTGCATGCATTTGGGGTGGGAGGACATTTGCCTGTATAACCCTTTTCTTCGCACTGGGTCCTTGCCACCAAAGCACAGCAAAGACGTTCGATCCTGCTGGGCACACACACGGGATCCTTCACGTTCTCCTTAGTGACATCCATGCTGCTGTCCTGGTTTTAACTGGCATGCTGTTCATACACATGCTATGCAATGCAACACAGGCAGCTGTATTTAAAGCAGTTTAAAATCAACAGCAGAGACCAGATCAACATCTGGTGTGCAAAGATTCTCAGCTTTGTGAAGATTTTTTGCTGTTTTTCAGTACATCAGTAAGAGTTTTCAGTGGGGAAGGTGTTGTTAGCCTAGGACACAACCCACAAAATAGGTTACTTGGTTTCCGCTGGCAGCCGTCCATAAAACTACATCCAGTAACACAGGATCTAGTTAGTTTAGGGTCTCAGTCAAGGGACCTGATGTCTTGCCCCATTAGGACACAGGTATGGCACGACCCTATCTTTTTAGCAAAAATAATTTTGTCATTTACAAGCTGCTTGGAAGCCCAGATGAAGAGATGAAGATCTCCATATGGAATCCAGATAAAGAAAATACATCCGTCCTTCAGCATTAAGGAGAGAATAGCTGTGGAGGATGATCTGTGGTCCTTTTCCCTTGACGATAGACAACAGCTCATAGAGACTTAACAGGCAAGCTGCGCAGGACTTTTCACTGCAATGAACAGTGTAGGCCTTTTGGGTCACCAGTAACCCCTGCTTTGGAGAACAAAGATTTAAAAACCATGTAATGCATATTAAATAAACATGAAATAGAATAAAATATTGGAATAACATAAAATAAACAGCTTGGATGGCCTTCTGCAGCACATCACAGGAAACAGAGCTTAGCCAGCATGGCACAGAGTACCACGAGTCCTAGAGGGCTCAGGGGGACAGACAAGACCAGGAAAAACCCAAAGCAGCCGTCAGCCTGCCCAGCACTGCCAGCACGCAGATCCCAGCTCCAGAGAGAGCAAGGTTTGGTTCTGCTGGAACCAACTGCCCTTTCTGAATTTCTTGGGAACTAACACAACAGTGATGTCTCTTCAAACTATACACCATACACACATCTCACACCTATCCAAAGGGAGAACCCAGCATGCTACAAGCCTTTACTCTAAAGTATATCATTACTTTAAAAAAAAGAAAAGAAGTAAAGAAACTCAAAGTCTCTTATTCAGCAGCCAGCATTTTCAAGGATTTCCCCTCCCCTCCACTGAAACACCTCCTGGATTTCAATAGGATTTGGGAACTGAAACCTCCAATTGCTTTGAAACTTCCAGTACACTCATTAAATAAACCTTAGTGCTTTATCACTGGAGGAGGGGGAAAAGGAAAGCATTGAAAATGATGGCCATCTCAAGCTAAAGGAGATACAAATACAGTAGTTCAACATGTCACTCCCCTGGGCAGCTGACCTCAGCTGTGCAAAGCCCCTCCACCAGTAAAACCCCCTTGCCTGTGTCCTTCCAGCTCAGCAGCCCCGTAAGTCTCCCGGCAGCACCTTGGGAAGGATGCCCACGGGGTTTGCTTGGTAGCACTGCCCAGAAGGAGCATCACAGCTTATGTGGGAAAGCACACAGCAGCTGTCTTGAATGCTTCTGAAGGAAAGTAAGAATAGACAACCTCTGCAGGCAACCCTACACAAACCAGCGAGAAATTCCACTTCCCCGCCTTCACAGTGCATTAAATCCTAAGGCTTGGCTTCTTGGATTTATATTCCTCCATGGTTTCATTTTTCCCTAAAAAAAGTTCCAAGCTGTTAAGCTTCAAAACTTAATATTTCCTTAACTCAGAGCTTTTCAGCTCGACAGCTCTTAAACATAAACCTCTTTAATTGAAGTCTCCTGAATTAAGCTGTCTCCAGCAAGTCACCATCTCAAGCCCTGCCTGAGGAGCCTCACTCTTTCTGGGAGGATTGGTCCCTCCCCACCCAGCTGTTGCGGGCTTCTCACCACCTACCCTGTGGGGCTCCAGGCATGCTATTGAGTGGGCAGGACCTCACTCTGGAGGCTGCATGCCAAAGCACATCACTGCAGCGCTGTGTGCCCCTGCAGCAGCTTCCAGGTGCCAGCACAAAGCACTGAGTGTCTCAGGAGCAGTTTGGGGATGAGACACATCAGAGCCGCAAGCAACTGCAGGCACCGAGCAACTGGTGACATCTTGGACCCCTCAACACCCAGTCACTGCCCTCTGCCTGGGCACAACTGAACAAGACTTTGGAGCAAGTCTGATGGCTTTGAGACAGACACAGGTCAAATTCCCTTTATGGGCACATACAAAGGAGCAGATGGGCCAGCTACAACCCCTGGGGTCTGGTACACAGCCTCTGCTGGATTTCCCAGGGGTATTAAACATAATAGGACTAAGGCCTACACTAATAACTCCAACCCCAGGCTTCACGTTGTCATTAAAGACCAAACAGATGCCACTTAGCACTTCCCACTGGAACCTTCTCTCAGCTTTGCCAAATGCAGTTGTGCAGGTTGGTATTTTCCTTGACAAGTGCCTGCCTCACCCTGCTACTTACCAAAAAAGTCAAGTAAAACAGCTCATTTGTCTAAAAACAAGGTGGTATAAAAAAATTTTCTACTGATCATTCTGAAGAGCAGTTGTAGCCTATACCTGACCTCAGAACAAGAACCTGGAAAAATATGACAGATGGGTGGGTCTTTGTCTTTGCCGTTCCCACAAAGATATACCCAAACATAGCAGTTTTTCTGCAAAATCACAGGGCCACAGCTCAGCAAAAAGATATCTCTGGAAGTCCCATTCGCCTTGCACGTGCAAAGTCTCTGGCAACCCTACAGGCAGTAAGGTACATTCAGGTAAAGCTGAATGCTCCATGCACTCAGAGGTGCAGCAGCAGAGCAGGGCTGGCCTTACTTGTAACTGCTGTTCTTTACCACAACCGAAATGAGGGCACTAGTCCCTGCTATGCTCTCAGAGATACTTCAAGTATAGCCAGGCAACACAAAGGAAAACAGATTCACACACTCCAGGGACACGAGTTAGCTCAGAATAGGAAGGAGATTGATGAGGTTCAGAAGCTGCAGCAGGGAAAGTGAGAAACTTTAGCAGAGAATATGATCCAGTCCACACCTGGCCTGCTGTTACACCTGTGCATCTCTCCTGCCACACAGGGTCATGAGGTAGTGTGTCATTGATTGAGAATGCAGATTTGATCTAGGAGCCAAGGAGAAAAGTCAAGGGGAGGAGAGTAGGGCCAGAAGCTTGATCATCTGGGAAGACATTAGTTATGATTGCTTGAGCGATGAGCCTGGGAACCAGTGGGTTGGAGGAAAGAAAGGAAGAAGAGGGTGTGTGAGGAGGAGCCAACAGGTAGAATAAGGACCAGGTGGAGGAGCCTACCAGAGGAGCACTGAGCTTGCAAGGGTGCTCAAACATTGTCTAAATATTGAGAGCGCATGACTGATCAGGGAAAGACAGTGCTGCTAGCAATAGCAAGGGGAAGGAGAACAGATTGGAGGAGGAAGTAGGTGGAAAGAGAAGGATCAGAACAAGCAGGACAGAAGAAGCTTGAGAAGTAGTTGTGAACCAAGTTAGCAAGTAGAAGGCTATGACAAGATATGTAATTGGGGGATGAATAAGTTGGAAAGGACTATCTAGATCCATAAAGCAAGAGGGAGCAAGCAGAAACATCTCTCTTAGTTTGTGACCCTAAAAAAGAACCCAAGATCCCCCAACCTCCCTGTCCTTAAGTGGTCTGTGGAGATTGCAAGGGCTCAATCCCCTTTTTATCTTCATCACAGTGATCCCATGACATGTTACTGCCCCTAGCTACTCCACTGGCAGGAGGCTGAGTAGGCAAACTTTATTCCACATACTGACAAATTTATGGTGGGGAAAAACTGACCTCTGTTTTTTAAAATCAATACCAATAAATCACCTTGACAAAAGAGAAATGCACAAAGCTGCTCTAAAAGTTGTGTAGCCTTGGCAATCTGTACTACACCCAGGCAAGGTATTACATCTCCACTCTGTAGTCATCATCAATACAGATCTTTGCTATTCCTTTTACATATCACTCTCTATGACACTAGGTAGGCTGGCTTTAAAGGAGCCTAATAACACTCTAGTGCACTTACTGAGGTTACTGACTTTTTTTTAGGTTGTATTTAATTTTCTAAGTGGTGCATCTCTCCAACAGATTTATGAGATAGTGGAAAACTACAATCAAATGACTAATGAGTAAAGCTTTCCATTTAGTAATAAGGTCACCTCCAGCATTCAGGACCCTTTCCCTGCCCCTTAATTCCCCCTCACCCATACTTTTAAGCATTTCCTTCAAGTCTTCCACATGGAAATAGCTTTTAACTAAACCCCCTTCCCCACCAACACACACACATACAAGGAACACCTAAAGAACCAGTCCATGTTTCTCTTCCTCTTTTAGTTATGACCATTCTTTTCAGGCACATCTATCTATTGTCAGTAGGTCCTTCTGTCAGCTTGGGCTCTTCTTAGAACACAACTTAGTTTAAAAAGCAAAGGAACTGAAAGGGCACCATGGTCTTCCTGTGTCCCAGGATGAATGAACACGCAATTGCTCTGCTCCTCCTCCATTTTCAGATGCACACAGTTGAAGTATAAAGAAGTTCCATTAATAGTTTGTGCTACCAAAAACATTCTGCATACAGACCACTTCCAAATCTGCAGGTACATGGGGAGGTGACACTCAGTTAAAGCAATGCCAGTGTGATATATACCATCAGTGCCTCAATATACCATGATTTGCATTACTAGAGGTTTCTTAGCAAGAACATCCTTGGGAAAATATCACAATTGCAAGCCTTGGGACAAATGTAAGGAGTAACAGGAAAGAAGTTGAGAGTAAGGCATGGATAAAGGTGGCTTCTGCAGTGAGATGCCAAATAACTCTACATGTTACAAAATGGCTTCAACTCTCCCTGCAGTTATTCTTCATGAACCCCCCCCCCCCCAAACAAAACAAAAAAACAGTTAAAAAACACAGGCTTAATCTCAAAACAACTTTGAAAGTTTACATCCTCATTCAAGAGAAATTCCCTTTCTCTTAAGGGTCCTCTTGCTGATCATCCCCCTCAGTGTCTCTAGTCTTCCTGTTCTCACTTTTAACCCTCATCCTCATTACTTTTGAGTCATTGCCCTTTCTCATTCTTTGTTTTCTCCCAGGATCCTTTTCCTACAAAGTGTCTTCTGGCTCTGTTAAGGACAGCTAATAGGAGAAGTGGTGGAAGGGAAGAAGAGCCACTTTCTGAAGAACATAAGCAGCACAGCAAGTAAATACACGGCAAATCACACCATTTTAATTGACCGCAACCCACACACGGAATTAGAAGTTGTCTCTGCAGAATTTCATAACATCTTAATTAACACTTATTACTTTTTTGATTGACTTATTTAGTCCAAATAAAACATGGTTTAAAACACACTCTTGAGACACGTGCATACAAAGCAACCACTGAAGAGCCAATCCAATGGAATGGACCTCCAAAATGGAATTGATCCCAGAAGTGTAAATGTAGGGGGGGGGGGTTTTAAGGCAGATTCCCTCTACCACCTGAGAAAGGAAAATGTAAAGCCCTTACAGACACCTCAGTTCTTCACCAGTTCTCCTGTGTCAAATCATGCAAGCTCAGCTCTCTTCCAATCTGATCATGAGAGTCAGTATTCAGACAAAGCAATCCTTAATAAATACCAGATCACAAAACTTCCAAACCTCACTCAACACAACCAATTGGCCTCACTGCTGCTTGCCAGGACCTACTGCCCATTAGACAAATCAAGGGAAATAAAGGCACTCCATCTAACGCTTAGCTCCAAAACCACCTAATTCATTTGCGATTTGTATATGACATTTCGTAAGTGGGCTGTCATCTTTAATTCCCCTTTGGGAAAACAGCAAGAGGAATAGGGATCTATCTGCTCATTCCACAGGGAAAGAGGGGAAGAAAAGTTGGGAAGAGTTTGGCTGCTACTCAGTAATGGCACATTGGAAGGAGACAGGACAGAGCCTGAAGTATCTGGGTAAAATTATGAGAAGGAGAGGACAGAGCATGTTCCAGCATGAACTTAGGCCCTGAGGGGCTGTCTGGGTGGCAAGAAGCCCAGAACCACCACCCATCCTGGCCCTGTTTTCCATTACCTCAGCCCACACACACTCCCTTCCACTCACTGCCAGCTACCCTTGAGGAGCTGTTCCTCTCAAAGGCTGGAAAAAGAGTTGAGCACCAACAAAGCAGAGAAGAGCCCAATGCTCTTTGCAGCAAGGAGCTGTTGGGTTTGAGAGAACCATGCTTCATTTTGACAAAGTAGCTTGATTTGCAAAAGCACCAAATAGGAGCTCAAATAAAGACAGATCTAAAGTAGCTGCAAGCACTTTGTTCTTGAAGCAGCACATGATAAGCAGCAAGGTACAGATCAAGATCCCCTAGGTGGGAAAAGGACAGTATCCTTATATTATCTTCTCTGAAATCAGATGTCCAGAAACCCAGAGACAAAACAGACCTGTAGGAGCAGTTGTAGCTGCAGCCAATGCCCTGTGGCAGAGAACAGTGCAGCTACCTTCCCATACATGGGCCATGATAGTACAGGCACTCCTGCTCAGCGGTCCACCCTTCTCCTTGCCCTGGACAGGGAAATGCTCCCAATGTCTGTTTATTTACAGAGGCTACAGGAAAGAGTTTCATCTTAAAGAATGGACATGAAGCATGAAAAAAGGCAAGGATCAGAGGGGTCCTGCAACAGGGAGGGGAACAGGGTGAGAAATGAGTGGAGAAAGCAAATACAGGAGAGGTCATGGGATAGCTGCCTGGAGAGAGACATTTCAGTACTCTGTAAAGGGAAGGTGAGCAGTCTGCCTGAGGCAGAGAGAAAGCCTGCATTTACATTAATGCTCTCCTACCATGCCTGTACCTACATGATCTCCCCAAGGACTGACAGCCCTCAATAATGAGTACAAGTATTTCTATCAAAACAATAGTTTTGTTGCAATTATGCCATTATTAATACCACAGAAGCTTACTTAAGGGAGCTGCTCTGTGGAAAGTCAAAAACAGTACTTCAATAACCCACATCTGGTATTTGGTATCTTCTTTTTAACAGGTACTTTCACATGTGAGCTTAAACGGAGAATTTTAAAATTCAACATCTTAGGTTCTGTTCAAAGAACTTAAAACATTCAATGAAGTGAAAGACCTGGCAGCCACATCCAAATATCCTAGAGAATACCAGTGCACAGCCTCGCAGCCCCACAGGAGTCATCAGATGGCCAGCCCAAACAGGAGTGAAGTGTTTGGAGACATGACTGGCAGAAATGGGTGAAGTATGATGTTTAGGGGAGGGATAGGGCAGACTGCCACACAGCAATGAGCCAGACACAGAACAGTATAGCAGATAGCCACACTAACTTCTTTTCACAGCTAAAGCTGCAAGAATATAAATAGGCAGAAAACAGAGTAAGCAAGCTAAACAGGAGACAAGTTATCATCTTTACACCATGATGCAGATGCCACAAAGATGCCTCATGACACTTAATGGGAGCTTGATGAAGCTTTGACATTACACTGTACCTCTTACAGCACAGGAATACATTTTCCATTAGACCTGCCCGTACAGGCTGCCTTCCACCTCCAGTCCTTGTGTCAAGCCTGGCTGTGCCCCACCGACCTGGTTCAGTCAGCAACCTATAGACAGACGATTTCCCAGCTTTTCTAAAAAGTTTAATACCCTGAATATTTTATTGGCTGGATAGCCTCTTACTGAAATTACTGTACAATTTTCACTTGTTTCAGTCAAAATTGAGGGCAATTTTGCTTAAATGAGCCTGTGTGCCATTAGCTCTATTTCACTAGAGAAATTTGCTCCCACTTGTGCATGTGACATCATTTATTGATATAACCCCACCAAAATAGGCATTTCAAACCCTCATACTCTGCCATTTCACATGCTGCAATTATAGTCAAGCTTAAATGAATCTTTTGACACTAGACTTGCACTGTATTTTGCTTCTCTACAGTGTACAATGCTTAGCTTTTTGTTTTTCCAAAAGAAGTTTGCTTCTGGAGAGTTGTACTGGTTTCCATCACACCTGGAAACTTGACTATAGAGTCTAAGGTTTTTACAATAGGAAACCCTAAAAATACATTGTTTCAGTAACCAAATTACATTCTGCTTCTAAAACAACTTGCAGAAGAACCAATAAATAGGAGACCCAATACCCAGCTTGCTTGCCGCAAAGGTAGTGCCGCAAAGATTTTTGTGTTGTAAAGGCAACAATGAAGAACAGAAAGCAACTTTTATCCACTAAACCACTGTAGGGCTCCAACTGCTGTGAGCCCTTCAGGGGGTAAAAACACAAACTGCTAAAACCTGCTTTAATATCATTTAATTCCCCAATAACATTTTCTGACGTGAAAAAATGGAAGTCAGTCACATTAATTCTGAACTCTGTAGTGAGGGCCAAATCAAGGTTTCATAGTTACTGTACTAAAGTATTGCTCCTGCCTTCATACCATTACTGCACAAAGTTACCATGCATTCTATAGCATTCAAACATTTGAAGCACTACAGCATTTAGGTAGCTTTGAGGAAAAGTTCACAACATCAGGTATGTCATTCATGATTTCCTCCTTTCAACATGAAAACGCCCTTACACCTTGGCGTTTCTATTTTCTAGAACTGAGAATGATCCAGCAGATTGTTTTACCTCAGCCTTTTAAAGCCCTTGGTAGGCAATAATAATAAAATCTATTCTTGGCTCCATTTTGTCATCTTAGCCACACTTTAAAGGAGGCTTCTGGCTTAGCAAGTCACCAGGTTTGACCACAGAATTATCTCCCAAAGAAAGCCACTGTTTTTCACATGCTTTGCCCACATTTGTGAACAGTAGGATTAAGTTGAACAAGGACAACCATTATCTGCAGCACTTCTGAACATAATCTGAGGAACTGATACAGGCTACCTACCCATTTGAGCTTTTGGGATTTGTGATCCTGAAAGATTGGAGACTAGCTTCCCACCATTCCCAGGAATGTATCCACTGGCATTGATCTCACTCAGCCTAAGAGTGCTCTAGACACACCCTACAGCATTCAAAGAGCTTAACACTCTTCTCCACAAAACCCTTACAAGATTCATTAAGCAAGACAACCTCAAAGAGTGTAGCCCTTTATGGGAAAAGCACAGCCAGCATTTCCCAAATCAGAAGTATTACGTTTTACAAGTGGAGTCACAAGCCCTACAGATTCAATTGTTAAAGAGAAACCATAAACCAAGTGCAATCAAGCAGGGTCAGAAACTGAGATGCAGGAAAGGCTGTTTTAGGCAATTATATAATTAGTGGTCACTTCCAGACAAGAACACAGCCCAGCTTACCACTTAAGTCTTCTCACCAAACCATCTGTTCAGTAGCTGTTAAGCTCATGTAATTGGAGGAAAGTTGTCTTTAAAGCTGACAGAATAAATGAGACTATCTAATGCGTACTTGGTAAAGAGAAGTAGCCGAAATACTTAGCAGTAGTTCCTATGAGAACTTTCAAGCCCTGTTATCTTCTGTATTCAGTATGCAGTCTACCCCAACCCATAAAAAAGAAACGATAGTACTTTATTAAAATACTAAATTTTATTTTTTCCACGTACACTTAGTCTCCCCACCATTTCCATTTGTCTGACCACCACCACCACCATGCCTTATCAAAACATTCCATACATACTTAAAATGAAGCTGAGGGTGGAGTCCCGTCTTTAAAAACTAAACAGGCATTTTGGACAACACATTCTTGGCAAGGTAATCTGGATGACATTTATCAGACACTGTAGGGAAAGCTCTTTCAGCATTTGTAAAAAGGACAGCCAAATAATGGTTACAGAAATAAGACTGCAGATTTTAATGAACTGTTTAAACTGTTTTCTTTTCTTACAGAGTCTGTCTCCACTGCCAGAGAGCTTGAATGACCTGGAAGTGTACACAAAAAGTTAGAAATTGAAATCTAGTTTTCTAATTATTTTCAGTTTACTATCCCCATTTACTCCACAAAATATTGACATTAAGTTACAACAAAAAAATGCATTCTTCAGAGAAAATGAAGTTGAAAGCAACATTAGGTCCTTCTGTTAGGAGACTGTTATTCACAGTAAGTCACAATAATAAGAATTCAGTGAAGGTAAGTGAGAGGATGGGTGTGGACCAGCTAGGCAAATATTGGCTGAACTCTGCCTACCCTGGCTAATGTCAGACCAACTCCAGTAGCTGAGGCTAGCTGCTTTTAAACATTCTTTCAAGAACCTATCAATTTGTCTATCAGACAAGTTTATTCTGAACCACTGAAGGAAGCAGGAAAGCATAAGGAATTCTGTCACTGGAAGAAAGTTTTAACTTAGAGGAATTTTGATAGGGAAATCTAAGACATACTTTAACCTAGTACATGTTGAGTAATAACTAATTCAGAAACTTGCTTCCTGATACCACCTTTTGGCTTGCCCTCTTACAAGAGTTCAGTTGACTTTGGGAGAAAAAGAAGCAAGAAAGCCATAATTTCAATTGCAAAACAGTTCCCCCTCCCAGACACCCTCCCCAACAAAAGAAGGCTGAACAGCAGACTAGCCTAAGTGGCCAAATTCAGCAGCAAGGAAAACCACAGCTCATTTCCTTAGCCAACATGGTGCCAAAAGGAAAATTCTGTGGGTTTAGTAAGCAAGAGATAATTTACCAACCATATAAAAGCTGGAAAAATGTAATAAAATATTAGCTTTCTCATCTTAGCCAACTAAACCCTTAAAACCGTTCCCATTTATTTAATTTGAAGTATTGTTTGTGGTTTGTAACCCTTTGAAATAGTCTAAAGCTTGTAAAGACTAAGAAGTGGAAAAGAATCCCTACATTAGGTTATAAGCATTTTTTGGATTTTATCAAGCTCCAATAAATTCAGTTACCTTCTGGTCCTCCGTCCTGAAACAATTCTTAACATAGTTGGCAAATTTGGGTTCCAGCTTAGGAAGGGAAGAACCCTATTTTGAAAAAAGCAAACTTTAGTGTATGCAGGCCATTAAATGACTCCAATAAAATAACATATGAAGCTTAAACACTTTGCAACACAAGTGGAATTTTACTGGACTCACCTTGCAACATCCAGTCTGCTATCAAACCATTTTAAACATCTTTCACTACAATATGCAGATATTTACCACAGCAGTGAGGGCCTACACACTGAAACGGCTTTACAAGCAACTCTGCACATGCTCAAAAACACAATAGCAAGCATTTATCACTTAACCTTGTTTGTAGTCAACATACATATGCTATTCAGTTAAACTAGCACTAATTATGTATTTATGGCTTTCCTACCATGGTACGTAGCTTCAGACATGCTTGTCCTTTGGAAGCAGGTTTTTTCTGCTTCAGCTTTCTAAAGAAAAATTTAACTAATCTGCCACTCATGGCCCCCTATTTTAAGGCTCATTTTGGTACATCAGTTCTATAAATTCATGAGCCATTCCACACATGCGCTCACATACATCTGAAAATGTCTTTGCACATACTCAAGTGCACAAAGTGCATTCCATAACTCATGGATCTAGGTTGATCTTTTTACATGTCTCCCCTTTTTCCAGTCAAAATAATATGAAATCACCTTAAGGGACACTGACTTTCACATGCCACATGAGAAATTTTTATTATTTTTCAGTTACAACAATTGAAATTATCTAGCCTATAATTATAGAACACACTTTGCTG
The DNA here is from genome assembly GCF_003343035.1 of Apteryx rowi. Lineage (NCBI taxonomy): Eukaryota > Metazoa > Chordata > Aves > Apterygiformes > Apterygidae > Apteryx > Apteryx rowi. The sequence continues at coordinate 948,870 of NW_020448085.1, forward strand.
CTGTTCAGCACATTGCAGAAGGGACTTTTATGTTCAATGAAAACAAAGATACATTAGGAATATCTGAAACCAAAGTACACAACAATCAAAAAAGCTTGGATTTTGACAATGTCTTATTCCTTGAATCTGACAAGTACTGATGCTTTTCCATTAGCTTGTAGATACCAACTTAAGTTTGCTACATAATACAGGAGTTCCATTTTAATATTATCACACTTTCTCTAGCGATTCACACAAGCCATTTTTAAGCTGTTAACTTGCAGGCTGTCAGCTAAAACAGCTATTGTATATGGCAATGCACAAGCATTTTGCCTTACCAAGACAGTCTAGCACTATCTTGGAAAACACTAAATTAAGCTGTCTGCTTCTACAGATTTGTGCTTACACAGCACTTCCCAGTAAAAACAGTTTTCAGCAACCAAAAAGTGTACCCTACTGAAGCCACTTGCCAATTCTTATTATCCAGTCTGTATGCTGCATTATTCCCTCCACAGGGACATCTCTGCCTACTGCAAACAGCTAAGCCACTTTTGCTTACAATGCAGAGGCAACACTAATCACTGTTCCTGTATGAGTCATGCAAAACCACCGCTAGCATCCACTTGTTCCAAGAGGTTAGTTTGACCTAGTAGAATGATACCATCCATCACTGTCAGGTTCACAATTTAGGGATATGCAATTTGATCCTGATGAAGTATATCACAGATCCACTATATATCCTTAGAGCCATTCTGCCATATTTTGCCTTCATAGGACAGAATTGTCTTGAAATATTAAGAAACAAAGCACAAGACAATCCTAATTCTTTAGGTGACTTAATTGCCAGTATAAGGAGGAAACAGGCATCTGAGGCTGAATTCAAAACCCAGAGCTCCTCATAAAATTGCCAATGCAGGCTTTACATTTATCCAAAAATAAGTCTCCAACAAGGAATCTGATTCAGTCACCAGAATTCCTTCGAATCACCAATGAGCATCTGATCTACAAGCAGAGTCTTGAATTAGTAAAAAAAATTCCAAAGTGCATGTAGTGTCAATGCCAGCTCCTCATTATCAGTTGTTCTGCAGCACAGGTGTGCCTCTACTGAACTGCACCCCTAGTTAACACACAGGTATCCAAACCTGGCTAATGGGGAAAGAATTACTACTACCTCTACACTCTACTACCAACCAGCCCATACAGAGAGCATTTTTACTAAAATGTAATTTTTGACACTTAAGCAGTAGCTAATGTATAGTAGCTAATAACACAACCTTGAAATGCCAGTTAAAGCTGACAGCACTCAAAAGACAAGAGGTCATTATCTGACCTTCAAAAGATGGAACATCCATTGAAGGGAGACTGAATTAACCTCAAATCTCCATCTCCAGTTCAGAAGGTAACTGCTTTTAAGACTTAATTGATTCATGAATGGATATCACAAGCACCTATCTCCCCCTTCTGGAAATTACAGAGCCTTACAAGTTTCCAAACTTGCATACTCCTTTTAGACCAATCAATTCCAGGTATGAAAAGAACCCTGCTTTAGTCTAGTTGCCTAAAATAAAGTGTGTATACTAGTTAGACACCTCTAGAATAAACACTACACCCAAGGCTGCTGGTTTTGTTGTTGCTTTTTTTTTTAAACACAGTAGAAACAGCTTAAAAAAAATTAAGTTGGTAATCACCACTACTAGAGAAAAAACCTTAAGAGAAAGTTCATGGGAAAATGTGTGCAACTTGAAGCCCACATATACCCAGGAACATCAGCACAGCAGCTCCCACTAGGGTGTTAACTCTTGACCCTTTTGTTGGTTTCTCATGAACACAGTGGCTTCCATTTGTCCCAGAGTTTGTATTTCTAAGTTTCAACACTGATATAGCATTAATAGGACAGCAGTGACATGCAACCATTTCTTAATAACATCCAATACTTCTGATCCGCAAAGTAAAAAAAAACATATATCAAAACTGACCAATCTGAAGTTCCAAAAAAAACCTCACCTTATCTACGGACGCCTGCATTTTTGCTTTAATCTCCTCTAATGACAGTGGGACTTTTGGTGTTTTGGGAGTTAGAGATTTCTCCTTCTTGGAATCTGGAGTCTGCAACAATTATACATTTTGTTAGAAACTTTCATATACATAAAGCTGCTTAGTATGCAAGATCAAGTTTTCTAGAAAAAAGAATCTTAAAACCTAGCAGAATTTATACCTAATACAGGAACAAGCTATTACACAAATACATCAGATACTTTTCAAAGTCATAGAAGTTAAAGTTGTGCTCCCAAGACAGCCCTTATGAAAGACAAGGTCAAGAACACAATATTTAAGTTTGGAATTAGTAAATATGGTTAGCATAGTGAGTATCTTATGTTCCTGGGCAGATGTTTACCCAGCTCTTTCCCAAAGACAAATGAAACTGAAAATAGCACAAACCAGTCATTTAGAGTGTGTTCCACAACTGCAGCCACATTAGGCCAGCCATGCTTTAAAAAGGCATAAATCTGCACTGCTTTTGAGATGATATCCTCCCATCCATCCCAAACTAATTTCTGTTTGCAACCTTTATGTGTGTTAATCTACATGCAGCAAGGGAAAGCCGCATAAGGAAGCTTGGCCCAGCTACAAAGAAGTTCAACATTAAAATTGTTAAGTTCTCAGATCACTTTCCTGAACTGCATCATCATAAAGGCACAAAACTAGCAGTGCTGGGACAAGGCAGGTAGCAGGAAACATAACTAGAAGCAAGGATCGGACTCCCTTGTCAGTGGCAGTCTTCTATCATACTACAGTGAGAGTTTGATCAACATCCTCTTGTCCTAGCAACTATGCAAAAAATATGAAGACTAGCAGTTTAAACAATGGGATCACAAATGATCACCAGGGACAGCATCGCTGATATAACTACAACAGCCAAGATTTAATACAGGGAGTACTACCAAAGAGCATCACAGGAGAACATTAAGCAATGACATGACAGCATTCCAATCATGCTTTCTACTCATATTCAAAAAACTAACTTAACAGTAACTTTAAATAACGTACTAACCATTATGCAAGATATTCCACACAGGAATTAACATTAGGTTTACTCATTTGCATTCACTCACTTTTGATTTAGATGCTGGTGTGGACGGCTTAGAGTCTTTTCCATTTTGCTTTGCTTTCTGCATATTTTTTCCTGAAGATTCACGGACAGGCTGAAAATAAAGCACTTAAGTTCACTTTCCATTAAAAAAAACCCACTGTTACCAATGAGAAGTTCATTAACATAATACATATTTGTCACCAGGTCTTCAGTATTATTTAACCTGGAACAAAGCAGCATAAACCAATGTGTCTATTATTTAATCAAAAAGCATGTATGCTACAAGAGCTCAAATGACTTTTCTAATTCTAGCTGGCATTGCAAGTTCAAGATCTGACAGTGCTAGTTATTTGAAAGATCATAACCTTTACTTCCTCTTAGCATTTCCTGCAGAAGTAGTCTGGCAAACGCATGCACAATGCCATATGCATATTCAAGAATTGGATTCTTGCATTCCTATATAAATCAAAGGAGTATTTCATTCAACCGCACTGTGTTTGAATACATGGTGAGAGATCTGCAGTTGGCGTTAATATCTTTAACAGGTCTTAAAGCTGTTGCGCACTTTGACCTGCAGAAATGCATCAGGACAGAACAGCCTTTAGTGGAATACAACATTAAGTGTTCATTTCCAGACAGGAGATACGTAAATATAAATTGAAGCCAATGTAACCAAGTTTAAGAGATTAGTCACAACCTCCTTTATCTCTGCAGTTGCCAGACTGTCTTAGTTTATTTTACCACCAGATGGCACTCAAGGACTGATGCGATTTCATATTGGCTGCCTGAAGTGAACCTTTTCCAAGAGACTCGCATATGAAAGTCTTTTTCAATGGAAGTTACAATACAAAGATTCATTGACAGGGAAAGCACAGTCAACACATCTTACTTATCAGAACAGGATGTTGCTTACTGTCCAACATCCAAACATGAAACCATACCAGTCTGTCTACTGCACATGCATATACCCAGGTGGTAAAGGACCACCCAGCTGCCCCTGCTTTGTACTGAAGTAAATGCAATCTCAATGCATACACACACTGAAGTGTTCTAATGTCCTATTACGATTTCCTTTATATAAACTAAGCCAGATCAAAAGCACCCCATTCACAGATTCCAAGTAGCAGTGCTTATAGTCATTATCATTATTAATACAAAGAACCATCTGCCTGATTACTGTCTCCCCTTACACAATCTCAAGATATCCAGCCCACTATTAAAAACAAACCACTGCACAGAGCTTGAGAGTTCAGCTAGTTTCCACACTGCAATAAACTCAGGAGTTCAAACCTAAACCTGTATCTCACTTTTGCAAACTCAGCCCCCCCACCCAGAGGTCTTACCTTAAAGATCACTCTCAAGCAATTCAACAATTAGAGGTGCTAGCACTTACTCCTCCTGCCTGGATAAACTGAGCTACAGGTAGTAAGTCTACCCACTGATATCACTACCTTTCAAGTTCATTAAACAGGCTTTTTAACTCTTCATAGGTCAAACGAAGGATGTCAACAATGACATCTAAGTTCAAATGTTAAATATACAGGCCACTTACTTTCTTTATTGGCGTTTTCAGTTCTTCCTCATCTTCATCCAAGTCATCCTCATCACTATAATTAAAAGGTAGTCATTCACCATAGCTCAAGATTTATAGGCATAGACAATTACCTTATTCACCAAGAATTCATCTTACTTTTTCAATAAAAATTCTTACTAGTGAAGGAAGCAAGTAAGCTTTCAACTCTACCTTCTAGATTGTTTTAATACATGGGAAGCTAATTATAGGTCAAATCCCCCTACTGACTAGCAAAGTAGTAAAACTCGTTCCCTTCCACTTTAATACCGAAAGCATGCATCTTCGGATTTGAAATAAGCTAAAGATTCCAAATGCAGTGATACAAACAGAACTACTACTAAAGAAGGAATTCTAAATTTATTTGAAGTTACTGAACTACATGAAACTAAGTCTTCTAACCCAATGTGAGATATTTGAAAAACACTCATTTTTTAAAGTTACAATTTAGTTTATAGCATGGAGATAAGTTTGAGCTAATTCTGCACTTTTGCAGCTAAGGAATTTCCTGGCATAATATCCAGTTACGGCATACATAATTCATGTCCTGAAACAATTAGCCCTGCAATGGCATTTCAAAACACACCATTAAATCAAAAACACATACTCATCATCATCATCGTCATCTTCATCATCATCGTCATCATCTTCTGACAATTTTGCTTTTTTCTAATAAAAAGAAATCAAGTCTGGTAAGTGTCAATACCACTTTGTTGATACACAGTAACCTTGACCCAAAATAATTTGCAGCATAAATACAAGATAGTCTCGATACAGCTAAAATCAAAAATTACACAATTTAGTGGTCACCACTGTTGTATAAATTTGTCCAATTTAACTTTATTTCCTCTGCCCTTTGAACAAAGGCCAAATTAACACTTGATCAGTTAACACTGACAAATACACAAGAAGGGACTGTGGCTTGGCATATCTGAAGTTACAGGAAAGCCAGGTAAGACATACCACCTCTGCATACACCCAGAAGCCTAGAAAAATAAGTTTGTCAATACTAAGATTTCGCCTGGTGTAAAAAAGCCACATTTACCTGCTTCTACAACTAAAGCTAACACTAAAGAGACACTAATCTAACACAGATCAGACTGTATACACACAAATATTCTAATGTTTTCCAAAATATGAGCCTGAAAGATAGATAGCTGGGATCCACCCCATGTTATCAGTAAGTACTGCGCTCCACAGTTAGGGTCCACCAACAGCTACCAAGTCAACAGCTCCCAACCCACTTGCACAGCGCTCTGAGCAAATGAACCTTTCTCCTTCTACTGCAGTGCTTCAATCAGCACTCGTACCCTAGTCACAAGTAGCTATCAAAATCTGCACACATTCAGTCACTGCAGTGGACAAAGCTTCCACCACCACTGCTGTTATGAGACAGCTTTCCACAATAAAAGTAGGTTTCCATTTTTGTATCAGCCCCCTTAGCAGAGCTTTGGAAGCTATCTGCACTCAAGAACTACATTTGTATAACTTGGGTCTTGGCAAGACCCAAGTACAGAATAATCTTTCCCCACAGAGGTGAATAAACCCTCTTACATCTAAATCACTGCAAGCCATGTAACTGCTTACTCCTAAGCAGCATTAATACCAAACCAATCTAAAAGAAAAATGCAGACAAGCCGATTAAAAAAAGTATACCTGTGGTGTTTTAGCTCCTCCTCCACTTGCTGGTCTCTTTGTTGAAGTGTTCACAATTTTTGTATCATCTTCCTCATCATCTGACTCTGGTTCTTCCTCTAATGCTGGTAAAATGAAAAGAATGTACCAAAAATTCACTTAATGGTAGTGAAAACAAGATACTAGTAAAGATACTAGTAAGGGACAGACAACATAAGAGTATCACCCAGAGCTGAAAAGGTAAGGTCCCCCAAACTGCTAGAATTCAAGCATGCAAAAGTCTCCTATTAGCAATTTAACCACTGAGGTCAGGTGGTTTTCCAGCTGACTTTATGCACACGCTACAAAACCTAAATCCACAATGGATGAATAACCACCCATATGCTGCCTGTAACATCCGTCTTGGAAAAGAAGCCATGGAAAGACAAGAACCAAATTTTCTCCATTTTAAAGGAGATGTGCTTAAGAACCTCTAGACAGAAAATGCCATTTCAAAAGCAACTCTACATACAGATAAAGAATCTAGTCCTGGCTTTAGCCTTTAGAACAAAATCAGAAATATTTCACAGGCTGTCTTCTCAAACCCCAACTGATGAAGTAAAAGGCTCATAGCTGGGGAGATTAACACCCATTTTTAAGGAGAGAAATTAGAACTAGAAATTAGAAGGCTGACAAAGTCCCCTTCCTCCTATAAAACAAGGGACAATAAAGAATATGCAAGTATTTCTTTGAACTTGCTTGCCCTCCAGGTATCTCATGTCCCTCACAACAGGCAATTAAAGATTCAGAAGACCAATATCAGAGAAGGCATTGCTCATGTTACTGGATACATCATTTAAGAAGTTCTGTTCATGCTGACAGGTAGTGAGATCGCAAGGTGCTGCCCCCACAGGGTTCCAGACACTAGCGTGGGACATTTCCAACACTGACACCTTAAGCATGCCAAATGGTGTTCTACCAGCTGTAATATGCATATTTATTCTAGGGACATTGAAAAGGTGTTTTACTTTGAAAAACAGTAAATAGACTAATACATACCTACAAGATGCTGACCACTGACATAAACAGGCCCTGAACCACATTTCAACCTCAAGACCACTGGTGGTGTAATCTCAAAGCCACCTAATGAAACCTGAGGAAAAAAGCATTGTAATTTATTAACATATTAAGGGCAAGGGGTGCTTAACAACCCATTCAAATGAGACCAAGAGCACCAACATTTGGAGATTCCAGGGCTAATGCAATTACAACAAGCTTCAGACTAACAGAATATTCCAGAAATGTTTATGGAGTCCATTCAGGCTTATCAAAAAGTCACAATAGTGATCTACTACAATCTCATGGCATATTATAATATGCCGGACCAACCTAGGTTTCTACACATCCTAGTAGCAATGCAATTTGAACAATATCCACTGTACCTTATACTTCCATTGAGTCAAACCTGGAAATTCTTTAGTTACATTCCTGATGGCAGGAATGAATGCTAGGGTGACCTTAATTCAAGGGAAAGTGGCAGTCATCTTTACAATCTCTTGAGAGCTTGGGATCCAAGAATGGAACTAGATTTTCTCATATCAGGCTCAAAGCAAGCAACACATGCTAGAGATGCATCCGCTTGCAAATGCATATATTTGTATACACAGATGACATGTATAATATATACCATCCCTAAAAAAGCATAACTTGAACCAAAGTTCCAGATTGTCTCCAATGACTACTAAAATAGGTCAACCGAGTTCAAAAAATGTATTTGTATCCAGCTCTTACTTGCATTTGCTACCCCTGCCAATACTGACATGTGTCTGAACACACTGACAAGCAGTTTCAACACAATTTAGTCAACTGCAAGCTTTTCTAACCTGTTTTTCCTGACCTGAGACCCAATTTGTACTAGACTTTTTCAAGTACATGTCCTTACCGTAGGCTGCACTGACATCTTCAGCGATGCCAGTATTACTTTAATAGGGTTGCCTTCATAGTCCAGTGCTTCTGCTTCTACGACATGTAACTCATCTTTGGCTCCAGCCCCCAAAGTAACCTGCAAAGTAAGCAACAGAGCACATTGAGACTCTTCTCAAATATTCTGAAGTCTTTTAAAACACACGCACTGCTCTGCACCTCTTAAGGTGGAAGTCTGTATTTCTGGCTGCTAATAGTTCAACTACACCCCCCTCCCAAGCCAATATTCCCTTTCCCATAACACTGGCATTTAAGAGATTTCACTTAGACATTTCAGTACACTACTCCATCAGAACAAAGTAGACAATTTTCTACTGGCTTATTGCATTGAAGTGGGTCAGTGACAAGTCCAAGCAGCACCAGAGCTGCCCCAAGGGAAGCAGCACAGATACATGGCTAGAGGAAGGGAAACAACTGCCATCACTACTACAGTGCCATAATTTAAGCCTGAGCCTTCTGTGGTAAGTGACAAAAAGTCATGCACTTCACGAGATCCAAAAATCCTAGCTGCAGGGAGGAAAGCGAGTGACAGACATGAGGCAGGCCTGAAATTCCAGTTCTGTAAAGCACTGGCATCTGAGTCAGGGTTACATGTGAGATCTGAAGACCAAGAATTCTGTTCTTAAAGTACTAGTTATTCCTGAGACAAGTAAACAAGGTTCACTGTTTCCTTTTCAAAGGTCCCTGAAAGGAAATTTCCCCACTCTCCATGGGAGATCTGGGTGTAAACACTTCAGGCAGACAGCAGCATAGATATCAAGTTTCCATTCTCTGCCTAAGGGCTGTGTTTTAAGCAAGCTTTAATGATCTGGACAAGGCATACCCAACTGCTCACTGAGAAAGAGGATATAGGATTTCCTACTCTTAGCAAGTTTTGTTACTGCAAATTGAAAGTTAAATTGCTACTCTTATCTCTCAAATGGGTCAGCAACAATACATTTAGCTCCTGGAACTACCCACCAGGGCAAGACTTCCACCTAAGAGCACTTCCCCTCACCTCCCAGTTACTCCTGTCACTCACACCACATCTTGAGCAATACGTACTATTTATTTATTAACAACCAATGCAGAGTGTCTAGCAAGTATCCATTCATGTGCTTTAACTTTTATACTGAAGGTGAGCACCATATTAGCAACAAGCAGGTAATGAAATGGAGACCATCCCCTCTGTTTGCAGCTGTCATTGTTTAAGATCAGGCATTTGAGAAAACCCTCACATGCCACTTTCTACCTCTACATGCATCAATCCTCCTCCTCTTTCACTTTTATCCCCCTTTTTTTTAATCTCTTTTCTGCATCTCATACCAAGCCCCCTGCCACACTTGAATCTTAACTGACATATGCCAGTTAGCATCTTTATTCACCTAGTTTTATCAGGTTCACAGAGCATAGTCACCAAGTATTCACTAGCTTCATATTTGATCTTCCAAAAACTCCTTGCTCTGCTTGCCAAGGCAATTTTTCTTTGTTTCTAGCAATGTCATTCAACCTCCAAGCCTTTCAGATATTCCGTCTGTCATGTTATTTCAACCTTCTTGTCTCTCCTACAAATTATGCTCCTTTAAGAGGCAGTTTTCTGCATTAGACCTCCCCCCCCCGCAACCTTAAAAACTAAGTACTAGTGCTATAGGTCCATCAATTTGTCTCACCCCCCATGAAGAGGTCACAGCAATCAGAGGAGATGGTGTAGGTAATTTTCCAAAACCAGGAACTTTGGATAAAACCACACAACTCAAGCATCATTCAGTGGCTCATTTCATGTGCACTACAAACATGCAGATATGAGAACAATCCACATGAACTTGCCCTATCCATACTTTAATATGTTCTTGCCTCAAGAGAAATTCTAAAAGGCCACTAATTAAGTATAAAGTAGTCATTGTCAAGCCTGGATTGTGTTTTTTTATAAAATGCAAGGACTCTATAAACATGGTTCACAAAATACCATAATATTTGAATTAATGCCATAAGTATGTATTACTTTGAATGAGTTTTAACTTGGACAGCCATTATTATCCTGGACTCCTGTAGGAAGCAATCCAGAGTTCTAAAACTCACTTATTTAGAAGTACCATCAGGGCATCTCTCTACATTTAAATAAATGTGCTATTAAATGCTAGACTAAAGTACACAGACATGACAATATTTAAATCTCTTGCCTGCGAAATTGTGTCATGTTATGTTTGTGCTAACCAAAACAGAAGTCACATGCTTAGTCCAGAGCACAGAAATGCAGTGTCTTTCTTGCTGGGACAGCAGAAAGAACTAAGGACATATTTAAAACCCTCAACGCACAGATCTTGATTTCTAGGAGTACCCTGTTCAGCAAGCAGCTGCTCTGTCAGATGAAAAGTCTGAATGAAAGATGGTGTTTCCTGTAACATCCTTAAGAGGCCAACACTACTAAAAATGAATCAGAACATAAGTCTTCCCCCCCCAACTTAGATGCAATATTAGCTGCTTATAGGGCAAAGAGCATTGGAATTATAATGCTGAGAGAACATATGAAAAAGTCTTCAAAATAAAGTCTCCCCAGTCTGCACCCATCTGTGAATAACACAAATCCAATCCCACCTTGTGCTCCTGCAGCATCTAAATCATTGCGTTAAAGATAACAGAAGATATATGTCTGTCTTATTTCTTTTAGTAAACTTTTATTGAGCTATTACGAATTCATTTTTTTACATTTTTTTTAAACCTTGTGTCACTTGCTATAAGCCATGAAACAACAATGGAGAATTTTCCAGGTAAAATGGGACGTTCAGTTCCTAGTAAGAAGAGCTAATTGACACAAAACACTTGGAAATGCCAGCAGAAGGAACAGATGTTAAGGGAATAAATTTCCACATCACAAAAGCTCACTTCTCATAATGTAGCATATCAGTACTTAAAAAACAAATTTAAAACTTGCAACTTAAAAACAAATAGTACTTGCCGTTCTCAAAGACAATTGATGTTCATTTTCTTCATCATCTACTTTGAACTGATACTCCTTGTCTGCTTTAAGCTCACAGCCTGTGAAAAGATCACTAAGTTGTAAGCAAACTATTGTATTTAGGAACAAGTATTTGCTAGCCACTTGTTACTTTGAAGCTTAATGCTTTCTGCTTTATGGCGCTGCACTGGCGTCGAAAACCAACCGCATTCCATGCACACAAGGAGACTTAAGAGAAATGCGTGGGGAAGGGAAAACCCCAGGCAAGTCCCCGGCCCACCGCCTACCGTGCAGCTCCTGCCCACAGCGTCAGCCATTACGCTTCATTCAAGCCCATCCGCTATGAAAACAGCAACCTCCAGCGCCCTGCGCGCTGCCCGTGCGGCCGCCGGCGATTTGCCGCGTACGGAGAGGCGCGGGGCCGGCGGGCCGGGAGCCCCCGGGGCCGGGAGCCGGCG
>NW_020448085.1:961454-982644 GCF_003343035.1 Apteryx rowi
AGAGGCGGGCGGCGGTCGCGGGGCAGAAGGCGCTTGCTTGTGAGCAAAACCTGCTGTCGCTAGTGGCGTAGCCGCGCGGTGCCCTGAGCGAGCCGCAGCCGTGCGGGCCCGGGGGCGAGGGGAAGGGCCGGGCCGGGTCCGGACGGAGCCGCGGCGAGGCACCCCTGGGCCGCCGCACGCCGTGGGCCGCAGTGTTTGGGAGCTGCTGTGGGGCTGGCGGCTGGGGGGAGCTGGCACTTGGGGCGCCCGCTTGTCGCAGGGGGCAGAAAGAGAAGGTCAGGAGCCCCGTGCGGAGCGGGACGCACTGAGGAGGCGCGTGTGGGCTGCCGCAGGTGCTCACCCGTGGCCCCGGGCGCAGGGGCCAGGACGCCCCCGGGTGCATGAACCACTTGCCGCGCCTCCGCGTTACTGCTTCGGGCTGCCTGCGTGTCCAGGGCCTGATCTGTGAAAGTCAGGCTTTCTGGGTGCTGTAAATGAGCTAATCTCAAAAATAGTTTACCTGAACACCCACCCTTCAAAAACAAAAGTATATGGCCTCCTATTGCCCAAGTCTCTCTCTGCCTTCATTTGAAATGTGCAATTCATAATATGTGGATTCATATTCATAAAGTCAGAAAATGCAGTGCAGTTGTTGAAAATGAGACAAACTGAAACAAAACATAGATACTTTAAAGCGCTAAAGCGTATCTTACATGCCAAAACGTGGCATTTGCCTTCTTCCTCACTCTCCCACAAAGCTCACCCCCTCTTTGAAAAACAGTATAAACAGTTCTAGAGTACATACACATTCAGCTTATTTTGGAATGGCGAAGTCTCACATTTTGGTGCAGAATACAATTAGCTTTCCAATATACGAGATTACTTAAACCGCAGGTTCCCCAGGATGCAGGCCCCCACAATCATGTTAACATTAAAACTGCTCGTCTAAGTTTTTGTCAAGTGGATTGCCACAGGATAACTAAAATACAGGAATAATAAAATTAACTTCTGTGTAAAAACAAAGTATAGGAACAAATAGTCGTGCTGTTTACCCTGTGACTGAGGATGGGAGATTTGAGCCCTTGGAGGTTGCTGTGAGAACCCTCTTCTAGAATCAGAATAATTTAGTTTGGAAGAGACTTCTGGGGTCGTCCGATCCAACACCCTGCTCAACACAACACCAAGTCAAGTTATGAGGGGTCAGTTTGCCAAAGTGCAGTAACTAAAAAATACTAACTACAGCTGATTTGGAAACACTGATACAAGTAAAAATTGCATATTTTTTTATTTCTCTTCTCATTTTCCTTCCAGCTCCTACTCTTTATTTAAATATGTGGAGGCATAATTGTAGCATGTGACAATTAAGAGTATTTAAGCAAAACCAGAAAAGCTAAGTCATTTTTATTTCTCTTTTTTCCTTTGCATCCTACAGTAGAAACATTGGTTAATTTGCAAACTGTGCATCATATGTAGAGAGAGAGAAATAACACACTGATGGATGTCAAGTCGAAAAAGAGTTTTGTACTGTTTTGAACCTGTTTTCAGTTCCTATGAAAGCTCTGAGCATTCACATGTTGCATAACAGGTTTATTATTCCAGTGGAGCATATACGTGGACATCATGGGTATGGGACCAGAATCATCTCTCTGGAAACTAAGTTCATGTCAGAAAGAAGTAACTCTATCAGGGCAAAGACTTTAAGCCAGATGCAACTGTTAATGGGGAACTCATGCTGGTAACAGGGAAGAGGTGACAGGAATATGGAGACTTTTATAACAAGTATGGGATACTGCACTTTGTTTCGACCCATATTCTGTATTGCTCTTCACATATTCTTTTTTGCAAGCAGTATTTCCTTCCCTGCTCCGTCTTTGTTTCCTAAGAGTTCATTGGCCCACAGAGCTCATTCGTACCCTACAGGCACATTTGCTACGTGCAACAGTCTTCGCCTCTGAATGTGTGACATGACAGACCATGAATGCTCATAAGGCAACTGCAGGTAACATTTAAGAGAACATAAGTGATCCTGATCAACATATCTCATTACATGGACCTGGAAATGCAGAATTATCTAAAATTTCACTACTCTGGTGCAAGTAAGAATTAGTAAAGAGTTAGTAAAACTACAAGTAATGAAATCTGCATCTGTTTTTTTACAATGCCAAATTTAAGAGCTTGATAAAAGACATTTTTAACATCAGCAGGAAAGAGATGAAGACAAGTGTTTGAAGACATAAACATCAGGGATATGCTTTGCTTTGTATGAATGTAAGATAAGGGCAGTCCATACTTGTGTCTAATCTTAAAATTTTGTTTAAGTGTTCATTAGGAGATAGATGGTGAACAAAAACAGGGAAAGTTCTCCATGAAGATGAGTGCACAGTTTCTTTAAACTGGTAACAAAACCAAAGAAAGTGTTGAAGGAGCAGAAATCCTCAGGGAAATGGAGAAAGATTTCAAAGACAATACAGTCTTTTCCCTATCATTTCTAAGTGCCTGGCTTGGTATTAGAAGGAAGTAGCCCTCTTCGTGACTTTTGCTACCACTGCACAGCAGCCTGAGGAACTGCCATGCTGAAGATGCAGTGTTGCCACTCTTGAGTTTTTATTATAAGTAATAATTTGGGGGGTAAAGCTCCCATTATCAGCATCCTGGGATTAAAGCCAGGAGGTGAACTTAAAACAGAGAGATAGTCCTCATGATGGTACAGAAAAACTTTAATCTTAAAAAAGGCCCAGGTATCAAAAGAGAAACAAAGCAAGCTGGCTGTGGACAGAAGTGATGTAGGTTGCTTTCCTATGGACTTGTGTTTCCCAGCTGGTATCTGATAAGGTGGCAGCTCCCAGAGTCACAGAATCACAGAAGGGTTGAGGCTGGAAGGGACCTCTGGAGATCATCTAGTCCAACCCTCCCTGCTCAAGCAGGGTCACCTAGAGCACGTTGCCCAGGATTGTGTGCAGACAGCTTTTGAATATCTCCAGGAAAGGAGCCTCCACAACCTCTCTGAGCAACCTGTTCCAGTGCTCAGTCACCCTCACAGTAAAGAAGTTTTTCCTCATGTTCAGACGGAGCTTCCTGTGTTTCAGTTTGTGCCTGTTGCCTCTCGTCCTGTCTCTGGGCACCACTGAGAAGAGTCTGGCCCCATCCTCTTTACACCCTCCCTTCAGATACTTGTACACATTGATAAGATCCCCCTCAGTCTTCTCTTCTCCAGGCTAAACAGGCCCAGCTCTCTCAGTCTTTCCTCATAAGAGAGATGCTCCAGGCGCCTAATCATCTTAGTAGCCCTTCGCTGGACTTGCTCCAGTAGTGCCACATCCCTCTTGTACTGGGGAGCCCAGAACTGGACGCAGTACTCCAGATGTGGCCTCACCAGGGCTGAGTAGAGGGGGAGGATCACCTCCCTCGACCTGCTGGCAACACTCTTCCTCATGCACCCCAGGATACCATTGGCCTTCTTGGCCACAAGGGCACATTGCTGCCTCATGCTTAACTTGGTGTCCACCAGCACTCCCAGGTCCTTCTCCGCAGAGCTGCTTTCCAGCAGGTCAACCCCCAACCTCTACTGGTGCATGGGATTATTCCTCCCTAGGTGCAGGACCTTGCACTTGACTCTGTTGAACTTCATGAGGTTCCTCTCTGCCCACCTCTCCAGCCTGTCCAGGTCTCTCTGGCAGCACAGCCCTCTGGTGTATCAGCCACTCCTCCCAGTTATGTACCATCAGCAAACTTGCTGAGGGTGCACTCTGTCCCTTCATCCAGGTCATTGATGAATAAACTGAACAAGACTGGACCCAGTACTGACGCCTGGAGGACACCGCTAGCTATAGGCCTCCAGCTAGACTCTGTGCTGCTGATCACAACCCTCTGAGCTCTGCCATTCAGCCAGTTCTCAAGCCACCTCCCTGTCCACTCATCTAGCCCATACTTTATCTAGCCCATACTTTCTTATGAGGATGTTATAGGGGACAGTGTCAAAAGCCTAAGTGAAGTCAAGGCAGACAACATCAACTGCTCTCCCCTCATCTACCCAGTTAGTCATGCCATCATAGAAGGCTATCAGATTGGTTATGCCTCATTTCCCCTTGGTGAAGCCATGCTGACTACTCCTGATCACCTTCTTTTTCTCCACATGCTTAGAGATGGCATCCAGGATGAGCTGCTCCATCAGCTTTCCAGGGATCGAGGTGAGGCTGACTGGCTTGTAGTTCCCTGGGTCCTCCTTCTTGCCCTTTTTGAAGACTAGAGTGACATTGACTTTCTTCCAGTCCTCAGACACCTCTCCTGTTCTCCTTGTCCTTTCAAAGGTGATGGAGAGTGGCCTAGCAATGACGTCCGCCAGCTCCCTCAGCACTCATGAGTGCATCCCATCGGGGCCCATGGACTTGTGGATGTCAAGTTTTCCTAAATGATCTTTAACCCAATCCTCCTCAACCAAGGGAAAGCCTTCCTTTCTCCAGACTTTCTCCCTGGTCTCCAGGCTCTGGGATTCCTGAGGGCTGGTCCTAGCAGTAAAGACTGAAGCAAAGAAGTCATTCAGTATTTCTGCCTTCTCAGCATTCAACACCAGGGCCCCTGCCCCATTCAGTAGCGGCCCACGTTCTCCCTAGTCTACTTTTTGTTACTGATGTATTTAAAGAAGCCCTTCTTTCTGTCCTTGACATCCCTTGACAGATTAAACTCCAAATGCGCCTTGACCTTCCTAGTTGCATCCCTGCATACTCGGATGATGTTCCTATATTGCTCCCAAGTGGCCTGTCCCTGCTTCCATCTTCTGTGCACTTCCTTTTTCTGTTTGAGTTTAGCCAGGAGTTCCTTGTTCATCCATGCAGCCCCCTGAAACTTCATGATTAGGTCACTTAAAAATCACTCTGTATGGTATGGCTTCTCTAGTGCCTAGAGATGAACTCCATTTTTTCTGCAGGTCAAGGAGGGAGGGGGGGAAAAAAAGACTGTTTCCCTGGCCTGTGCTCAGCCAACCATTTGTGTGGAGCTCGCAGAAATTTGAGACCTCTGGTATTCGGCTGAATGTGGCCCAAAAGGCTCACCAGAGTCAATTTTCGGGATAAGAACAGAGTGATCACAAAAGCATCATTAACAATCCTTCCAATTTACTCCACTTAAAATATCCTTAGGAAACCAGAGAAGGAACAGTGTTTGTTTCATTTTCTGCCCTTTAGTTTGGTTCATTTCTTATTATCTTTTAGAAGCAATTAATTCTAAGGGTGGACTTTAATGTAGGAAGAGTGTCAGTTTGGCAATCCCGGATAGGGAAGATATAGGGATTTGTGAAGCAGCAGAAGCAGAAAAACTCATTGAGTGTGGCGGCTGGTATCACTGGCAGAACACGGGCATCATTATTTGAGCAGACATTTCAGCCAAGCAAAGCTGTACCGACACAGATAAGAAGTTTGTTTGATTTGGCTTGAAAATCGGAATCAGTATCAAAATTTAAAACGTAGTTTTGGCACGATCTCAACGGCAAACAGACTGGAGTGGACAGGTGACTAACACACAGCAATAGCAAAAGAGGCTGCAGCCCTTTGCACGTGCACTTACCCGATGTAATGCCAACGGCAGCGCACGACTGCTTGTGCAGACCAGCTGGAAACCCGCTGTGCGCAGCGCTGGGCAGCTGGCAGAGCAGCCCGCGCTCGCAGACCTCCACCCGGTCCTGTCGAAGGCGAATGGCGCAGCCACGGCAGCTCTTGTGCGTACAGAGTCGCTTTTAATTCAATTACAGTTTTCCATTACTGGGGAAATAAATGTGGGAGGAAACAAAGGACAGACACAGAGAGGCAAAACAAGGGTAGGAAATAGAAGATATATGCTTTCTGCATCCCACTTGGCTCCATAGGGCTTTAGAAGGACTGTCATATATCATGACATTTATTATTTCTGTCATGTACTACGATGAGAAGTCCATTACAATATCGATCATTTTACTCTGCTTGAGTCTACACTGCGTAACACTCAGCATAGCTGAAAAGTGATTTAGAAACAGCTGTACAGGGAGGACTGAAGCAGAAATCGGAGTCAACACAGTTTCCCTTAATAAAATTCTCTTTTACTAACCTTTTACAAAGCTTAGGAAATGGCCTTTTAAACAGTGTTAAAGCCACAGGACAGTTGCACAGTCAAGCAGTCAGAGGTTACAGGCAGAGTTAAGATTTCTTATGCAACCTTAATTGACACACTGACATAATGATACAGCCTTCAGCTATATTGCCACATGGCTGCCACATAATCCCTTTGCAGGATGCCTCCTCCTTTCACCAGTCAATGATTTCTTCACCCCAGAGAACTCAGGGCCAAATTTCTAGCACTTACCCTTCCTTGAAATCAAAAAGCGCTATGCACTTTCAAACCTGAAAATCCAAATCTTTCAACTTAACCTGAAACAACTACGGGGTAGTTATAATAATCAGGTTGGGGCAAAAAGGGGTTGCCAAAGGCAAGCTCAAGTTAGTTATCATTAGTATAACAGTATTTTGCATTTGCTTTAAATGACTCTTACTACTGCCAACACCTCAGCATCCTCTTCATTTAATTTTGGAACATTACAAGTTCTTTTATAGACACTGCAACTTGTTTTAAAGAACACTAAAACCAAAATTTTGCATAAAATATAGGTTCTGTAAAAACAAGCTAAAATTAAGGCTGATGAAGCATTTTGTTATGGCTTTGAAAAAGTAAAATGGAAACACTGCTTTATTTTTAAAAATTCAGATTGTCCTTACCTTCAGTAACAGGTAAATCAGTTTATTTCATGACTAACATCTTGTTTCTTTCATGAGTAGTGCAACAACCCCCTTTGGATGACAGCAAGCGAGCAGAAGCAAATTCTCCCTATAAAATGCTTGTTGTCGCAGTCGGCTATTGAGCAGCTCACCTTGCCCTGTACCCGGCGTGGAAGGAAACGCGGTACCTGGCAGCAGGACCAGAGCGTTGCCCGCTGGAAGCAGTATCGGCCAGAGCAGCGTCCTCTAAGCGGTTGGAGCCTGTCAGGGCATCAGCCCAAACGGTGCCTTAAACACTGACACGTACTACAGGCAGGAGCTGCCTTGCCCTGCGGGGTTGCTCTGGGAAGACTTGTGTCTCAGGGTTATAATTTCCCTCTACTTCCAGGTGGTTTTGAAGCCAGTTTGGGGCAGATAAATGGGAAGGAAGACCACCCTTATCTGTTTGTCTTCTTACCTGCAGTCTTCTTTTCACCTCTGATCCTGCCATGAGCGGCCACTGGAAGTTCTCTTCATCCTCCTTGTTTAATATACTGTCCGTTCTTTAATATACTGTTCATATAATGTCTATTTACTACACTGCTCCATCCCCTACCTTGCCTGTAACACATCAGATATGCAGAGCTGTGTGACGGTCTGCACCAGAAGATCCTTCAGCATTGGAGAAAGTTGCGTACTGGGAGGAAAGCCAAGGGAGGCCAATGACTATATCCACATGCCAATGACAGAGCATGCTGGTACTGCTCCATCTCTTCTATAGTCATGTATATAGCTTTTAAGGAATCCTTCTCATGTTAAGACCCTATTTCAGAGTTTCATCCCTAAAAGAGAGGAATGACAGACACCCAGGATGTCCAAAAGGAAGTGATGGGAAACAAAATTAGACATATAATTTACACCAGGTATTAGCATCACAACAGTAAAACATGAGATAGCCTGAAGTTTGTCAGCTGTTTTTTTTTCCTTAAATATTCTAAAGGCCATGAGAACAGACAAAGAATTTAAGCATTTTGTATGAAAGATCAAGCCTTGAGTATGGGATAATTAGCTCTAATTTAAAACTAATAAAACAAAGGGTACCTGAGTTAAGGTCCCTTTAAAAAAATGACATCAAAATTGTACAGCTACTTTTTCTGCACATAGCTGAAGTTCAGATATGGCTCTATTCATCCCCAGATGGACCATACTGCCCTAGATCTCAGGTAGTTGTCTGCAATAATAACCAGTGAAAGCTGGATTTTTGTGGTGACTTGGACCACATCAACAAGGCTTGGGCCAACGTATGTACTAGGATCTGGGCTCTGCATGTCACAGGAGTTAGATGTTAAGAGTAATTGGCTTAGCATGGAGAAATTGGGGGGAGGGAGGGACAAAAGAAGACAGGGTGCAGGAAAGATGCTTCTTCCATTGAGTTGTATGACCTGAAGTAGGGATGAAGGGCACGAGCTGTCTTGAAAAACAGGGAGAATATGTGTCCCACATAAAAATCACAGGAAACAGTATCCTGAACATTTTCACCAGGTCTTTCTAGTATTCAGGTCAGTCCTTACCAAATGAGGATCTCTGCTTCTTAAGCTGGATGTAATCAGCAGATATCGTGATTTCTAGCAGCTTCTGTGGTATGCGCACATTCATGCCATTTGCAGCAATGTTTTAGATCAAGCATCTTCTCAGCGCTCTCAGTCACTGTTTCCTCTCCAGGAACCCTGAATCCAGGGAATGTCTTATGCATGTGTTACTCTCTGCCTGCACTGTTTTCTTGAATTTTTAACCTGGAAAAAAATGGCCCTCTCTGTCCAACAGGTGTTATTTAAAAATTTTAAATGTGGTGAAAGGCTGGATTGGATGGGGCTGAGATGCCTCAGGAAACAACACTGCAATGAAGAGTTCAGCTGGCCACGTGCACGTGAAGCTGGCAAGGCAACCTTACACATCACCATTTCAGCTCTCCTGCCCTAGTGATGCCAGACATCCCTGTCCCATGGGCTTTTCTGAAACGCTTCCCATGGAAATATCATTTGCTGCTGTGCCTTGCTTTTAAGTCTGCTGCCAGCCTACAGCAGAAACAGCGCCCTGCTTGTTAAACTTGTTAAACGCTTGTTAAACCCACTGAACTTGGTCAGAAATGGTGCTCTGCAGCAGGGCAAACGTGCCTGAGCGGTGCTGACCACCTACAGGCAATCCTGGTCTCAGGCAGCAAGGGAGGCTGTGGAGATGGAAGAGAAAACGCAACCCTCCACATTAAACTAGCCTGTTCTGATGGTTACTCGTCACATCTACTTATTAGCAGCCCAGGTTTTAAAATATTCTTCCCACATGCCCTGTGGCTCCCACCAGGTCTGGGAAGGGCAGAGCTAAGGCCATGGGGTGGGGCCACACAGCACACACTTGCCAAATTCCTGATTTTCCACTGTTTGTTGTACCCCTTTTGTCTCTACATCCTCCCTTGCAGAGCCTGACGTTTAGGTTCATATGATGTTCTGGAAGCTTGTGAGACACTTGTCCATCAGCTATAACTTTGGACCGATGTTCTGGGTGCAAGCTCCAGGAGAGAGATTTCCTGGTCTCAGAGCTCTCTGTTCTCATTTCAAGATCAACAGCACCATCTAGTGACCCACAAATCAGCTTCCTCAATACCTGTCTGCGTTGTCTCACACATTTCACACGATCTTCCAGGTCTCCCAAATCAGGTTTGTGAGTCCGTTGCTGTTTACACTTTAAATGCTAGAGGGTCACTTACCAGAAGGTTTTGAGTGGTGAAGGTTGAAGGCACTCAGTCCCAGCCCCAGACCTCTGAGCTGCCTGGATGGGATGATTAAAATTAACTTTCAGGCCAAGAAATGTCCCTGAGCTGTGTGCCAGACTCTATTTGGCTCAGTCAGTGAGAGTCTTTTCAGCCTTGCTGGGCACCTATCACAGCTTCCACGTTCAAAATAGATCTGTTCAGGGAAAGAAAATAATCCTCCCTTCCCCTTTCCCTGGGTTCTCTACTGTGTTTCACCTTGCTCACATGTAGTTTAAGCCATGTGAAGCAAGACACCAGAAACTTTTGTCCCCAGGTTTTCGTTGGCATATGTAACTGATGACACAGATGTCAAGAGAGTCAAAACCATGGCCAACATCATTTTCCAGTCTCTCAACTTAGAACAATAAGCAGACAGGCAGTTCCCCATTTCCAGCATGCAATGAGCCCTCTCCCTCCCCCCTTCCTCCCCCACCCCCCAAAAAAGACCCCACAAAATCTCCAGCCCTGCAGAATCCACAAATAAACCTGGAGCAGCCCATGCCTCCTTACTATCCCCAGCTCCCGCACAGCTGCATTTCACCCTCTCTGCAGCAGTCTCCAGGACCCCTGTGCTGGGTATAAAGACAGAATGACATCTTGTGGATGGCAGTATCATTTCTGGCTGCTTTTTTGTTGGCCTGGAAGTAGGACAATGCACAAATTTCAACCCCACTTGGTTTCACTACCACTTTTTCTCAATTCCTTGACTCTTCACCAGTGCACCTAACAGCCAAAGGATGCTATAGGAAAGTAAAGAAAAGCACCCAAATTCTCTGGCTACTGACAGCAGGGAATACTTATGCCCCAAGCAGCTCCTCTAATGTCCAGGTCACAGCCATGTAAGCCATACTATATGAGATATGTGGTGAGCTCTTGTATTTCTGTTTGCTCGCTAGGTTACAATGGGTCCATATTCCCAATTTGTGATAGTAGAAAATATCATTATGACGCTGTATGACCACAGGGTACACCCTTGTCTTGACTACTGTAGGTGGCAATAATCCGGTCATGTGAAAAAGGACATAATAAAAGCCTAGACAATCACAAGAAGCACGGAGAATGAGAAACAATTGTTTGCTGCTCTTCTAATGCAAGCAATAGAGGGCACAAAATAGAACTTGTAGGTGACATTCAAAAAACTAAAGGAGGCAGATCTTCACTCAACACATTGCTAAACTGCAGAAGTCCCTCCCACAGGATGTTGTGGACGCCAGAATTTTACATGCATTGGACACACTCATGGGAAGAGAAAAATCGGTCAAGGAATGGTAAATGAAAGACACTGTTCTCTGGCTCAGGAAGTTCTTCAACTGCCTTGGAAGATATTCTGGGGAAAGACCACTGCAAGCTTGATCTGCTCTCATTCATTCCTTTCAGTTACTGTTGGCAACCAGCACTGGGCTAGCTGAATATTTCATCTGATCCAAGTGACCGAGATGCAAGGGACTCTCTAGCCTGGAATTCCAGATATTCCAAGGAAACCTGGACCTCAGCAGCCCTTCAGTCCAGGTTGTCCTCCAGTCCAGTATTCAGTACAGTGCTGTTTACAGGAACTGGGTCCGGAATCAGGTTCAGTTTCAAGGGCGATCAGATGCTAAAGTCTTTTAGTGTGGTTTCAGGTCTAGCAATAAAGGTGTAGGGTATTCTGACCGGCCATCTCTGTTCAGGCTCAGCTATCTCCAACTCTCCCACATATGGAAGACTGTTCAGTTTTGTTTTCTTTCTTTTATGGCAGGGACTCCTACATGCTTGTACAATCACTTAAATGGGAAACCTACTTTAGAGGAAGTCTTTAGGTTTTACTGCTAGAGGTAATTTGCAGCAGATAGTAGGTCAAGATGGAAAGATGACAAAATATTCACACAATCATCTTAATGCTCATCTTACAGCTCCATCTTATAGTGGAGAAAACTAATCCTCAGAGCAATTACATACAATGGTAGAGTTACTCCACAAGTCCTTTGACTCCTAAATGAGGAAAGAAAACCATGTGGACCTCTTGTGCGGTTCTCGGTATTTCCCACACCTGATGGAAACTCTGGTCAGCAGTAGTACATTCTCATGCAGTGCAGCCTTTTAAATGCAGGTGATAGGTTTGCCAGTGGTTGGGGCCCCATAGGATGTTAGCTCTCAAAAGAACTTAGAACTTCCTTTACAATAAATAAGATTCCCAGGTTCCTCAGGAAGAGAGAGATGATTTTTCAATACCTCTTCCATTTTTCCTGGAATCTGGAAGCCTGAACACAGATAGCAACCTCAAAACAAGAGCTTTCACCTGTCTGGCACTGCACTTTTCGGGCTTTGCTCTTTATTTTTAAATCTCTAACAAGTTGCTGCTGAGCTCTTTGCCTCTCCTGCCAACGTTTGCTTTGTTTCCTTGAATAAAAACATTAACTGTTCTTACACAGCCAGATGTACTGCAAACATATGAGCAGCTTCCTGATGCTGCCAGGTCTGCAGCCAGGTTAGTCCCACCAATTTCATTTATACTTTTTGCTGTTGTGATTTTTAACATTTAATTACAAAGCAACCCTCTTTAGTCACTTAACTTATCATCTGCCAGTTCTGTCACCTCAGCAAGAGCCATGAACTCCACCAGGTTCTTCGCCAGCAGGGCTGCGAGGCGGAAAGGTCTGTCCTAGGAATGCCATTAATAGCGAGCTGTTGACAGATCAATTAGCCCTTGGCACTCCTAATGCGAGCACCGTCTGCATGCTGCCACTGCACCGTGCTCCCTTGGAGGATGGTTTGTCACTCCTGTACGTCCTGTCTAGCAAATAAGCTTGGCAGGTGACAGGGCCACCTCCCACATGCCCGGGCACAGGTCAGGGAAGAGGCGCGCTGCTGTGCTCTAGCTGAGCACAACACCAGGCAGAAGGAATACCGCTTTGAGAAGGAGCTCCACGAGGTCCACCATGGCGTCCTTCCATGATGAAGGCACCCACCAACAGGTCGCACCAGCCCAATCTAAAGGGAAGCCACAGCATGCCATAGCAAACCCATGAGGTATCCCCAGTCCACAGGGAGCGCTGGGGCAGCTGAGCAAGTCTCAGACACCCACTCATTGGACTTAACATACTTTATTGCCACCCATGGCCAGGCATCAGAGGCCACTGCAGAGCTGCCGTACCTCTGTTGGTCCCCCAGGCACAGCTGCTGAACGCTTTTCCCTATAGTCATAGTTCACTGAAGGCTGCATAGCTTGTGGCTGACGGAGGCTCCACTGTTTGACCCTGGAGTTTGTTTTATGAGATATAGAGTTATATATTTGTAGGCCTATGTTTCCAAAACTAATGCATTTTTGTAAAGAAAAACAAAAAGAAAAAAGTTACTTCATGTAATGAAACAGGGGACCAGGTTCTCAGGTGATATAAATGTCATTAGTCAGGGGCAGAGAGAATCTCACCCTCCGGGTATGAGGAATCCACTGAAGCCAGTGGAGATATAGCAGGGATTAGTTTGGCTCACTTATTTCTTGTTAGTACATTGGAAATCCTGGATCAATTTTGCAGCCACGTTCATGTAGCGAGACTTACTGACCTCAGTGGAACAACACTGAGGTGAGCAACACTGCTCAGTCAAGTCGCTTCACTCCAACACCAGTAAGGACATAAACCCCAATATATATTTTTTCAGTCAGTGGCAACATGGAACTATTTTAGTTACAGTTTTGGGCACAGATTTTGCCAAAAAACAGGCAGAATCGTTAGTTAACTAATGTGAAGTCTAGGAGCTCTCGCAGTACTCAAGGTAAGCTCATGTCAGCGTGTTTGCAGGATCAGGACTCGCATTTGAATGTGATGCCACCTTGTCGAAAACAGCAAGCAACAGGGACAAATAAATGTAAGCTGTTAAAATCAGGTATATTTGTCAGAGCTAAGAGGAACTATGAGCAAATCCGATGCATTAGAGAAATATGTACACCAGGGGGCACTGTGAAATTACATATGTCAAAGTGAAAATTTATTAAATTATCGGGGCTGGGAAAAGAAGACCTAGATAGCAGGAGGATCTGGGGATTTTAACCCACAGGCAAATAATTTTAACCTTAATGCTACGATGTTAGGGTGACACTAAGATATTAAGACCTGTAAATAAGAGATAGTATTTGAGAAACTGGATATTTTGTTAAAACATTTTTTTGAAATCTCAAAATCATCATCAAACTTGCAGAGTCTAACACTTTGGCTTGATTTATCGTTCACTGAAGAAGGTGTAACTTAACAGCAACTTTGCTGGAATCAAACCCATTTATTCAACATTAAGTCAGGCCTTCTGTGTTTCTTAAACTGCTGCGGACTCTGCCTGTACCTTCCTGCAAAAACCTGACTTCACAGTGCCATCATCTTTCCTGAACAGATGGGGAATACAGTCACCTGAACTGGGCAGGAAACGTCAGAAAATTCCTTTGGGTGAGAGGCTCTGTGGTCTCCAAGCAGCCCTGAAGAAATGAATGCCCACGATTGCAGGAACTGCCACGACTGACCCTTTGCTGGCAGTCTTGCCACTGGAAAGCAAAGGCAAATATGCATAGGACTAGATTAGCTCTCTAAGGCCAGCGCTTCCAGCCCTTAGAGACCTCCCCCAGGGCACACTCGCATGGCCGCTCTCGGCTCTGTGGACAGATTTCTCCTCTATCGTTACGAGTACAATGTCTTTCACCAGCACTAGCGTTTAAGATGTTCTGCTTGCACTCTAACAAGCTAACCAAGTAACACCAAAAAAAGGAGATGCCGAATAAAAATTGAAAACTAATTCAAAAAGGGGGAAATCTAAAAGAAGGTGAGAGACTGAGCGGTGGGTTCAGCGGAGCCCTGGACCAGATCTAATCACGCGCGTGCATCCTGGAGGTGCAAGGACCTCTTTAAGTCAGTCCAAGGATCCCAGCTCAATAACAGAGAGACGGATAATAGCATTTGAACACTATCTCCTCCAATTCAATTGTATTGATTTATTACCTGTCCAATGAAGCCATCGAGTGTACAAAATGGTTAATCTTATATTTTTTCTGCTGTCCTCTGAGAGGAGCAAAGTTGTAAACACTGATCTACGCAAGCGTGGAGGGGGGAAGCGCTTGCCTCTTCTCAAGGCAGATGCTCCGGCCTGTTTGCGCCAAGCTAATCCCCTTTTAACCCCGGCAGAGGCCCTTCCCATGCAGGGCTCCCACTGACCGGATGCTCAGCCTCAACATTTTGGGCTGGATTACAATGCTGCTGGCGTCACCACACCGACACAACCTTGAGGACCTAAAGCGCTGGCCGGGCTGCACGCCGTATTTTCACGCAGGTGTCAGCATCACCGGCAGCTTAGCTTAAGACGTGGCCGTCGCTTGTGGCCTTGCGTGCCCTGGGAGATGCACCCAGCACCATGACATGCTCTGCCCTCCCACTGTGGACACCCAGCAGCAAGGCTGGAATTGGCCAAGCCCGTTGACCAAAGCCTGTTGGCCCAAGCGGCTTGCCCTAAGGCAAAGCCTGAGACATCTAAGTGAGGCAAACAATATTTCATCCTATACAAGGAGATTTAAAACTCACGGGAAATGTTATTTGGAATGCATGGCTGCAAATTGGAGAGCTGCAACATCCAAAGAGGACGAGCGGGGCCCTGGATCCTGCGCTGGCCAGCTAGGAGAGAAGGCAACCAATTTATTTTAAAAAAGTATTTTCTTTCAAAACATACATTTGCAATTAAAGGCTAATTGTGCTGTATATTTTATTAATGATGTGGGATAGTGAGGCATTTTAAAGCTCTCTTTTGTTTTGATGATTTTTTGGAGGAGGGGAAGGAATTGAAATGGAAAGCTTAACACTTATAATTTCAAAAATTTGGCTTATATTTTAGGTTCTGGTAACATGCAATTACAGGCACTTAGAAAGAATTCCCTTTTTTATGCTATGCCCTAGAGCATAAAATTAAGAGGCCAATTCAGGCTTTGTACTGCTTTCAGAGGCAGTTTGCTTCAGCATAGATCAACATGGAGACTGACTGTCGCCTTTCTATTGAATTAGGTCTATATTTTTGACAAGTATGGCAGCAGTATCATCACTTTAATCACCAACAATCCATTGTGTCTCTTTATGCTAATAAATAAAACATTCTGTGTTAAATATTTCCCAGTAAGCACTTGAAGACCTGCAATCACCTCCCCTTCTATACGTCCCCAAGTAAAATAATCTAATGGTAATAAAATCAAATGATGTCTAGGAGTTTTATAGGCAACTAATAGCAGTTATTGCAAAGTGCACATCAGATACCAATTGAAGGTTACATTTCTCTTAATGTAATATGGTATGCATATTTCACTAACTGTCTCAGTATATCAAACAAACTTAACAATATGGTGATATAGGTCAAAAACTTTGTAAGTTCTTTTAGGAAAGGCTTTTAAGCAAGAAGAGTTTTACTGGAGCTGTTTGTTAAGAGCGGGAGTTGCTGGAACCTGGATGCGAAACATATTAGAAAATCATCAGAGGTCACATCCCAAAGGCAAAAGCAACCTGCCGCCCCCTCCCCGCGCACCGCCTCCCACGCGCCCGCACTTTGCTCGAGGGACCGGTCGTGGCACGGCCTCACAAATACTCACGGGAAGGGGCCCGGAGGGGCCTCAGCCCATCCCTGCGGCCTCTGGGCCTGAGGAACGCATGGATCTAAGGTGGACTCGCCCTCCCTCAAAACATAATTGTAAAGCAGACACTTAGATCTTGGGAGAAACGCAACCAAAGCGACACCAGGAAAATGACCACAACCGAGCCTCTCCGTGGGCATCCCGCCAGGCATTTTTGGGGGGTGACTCTCCCCGCAGCTCGTCCGGCAGAGAGCACACGGATCCCCATTGACGGGGAGGACGGCTGCAGCCCGGAGGGGTAGATGGAGCCTGCTGCAGCGTCCTGCAGCTGGTAAGGACACAGCGCGGCCACAGCCCTCCTCCGGGCTGCCTTCTCCAGCGCTCGCAGCCTCGACTGCCTGCAGCACCCCGTTGCCTTCACCTGCTCCAGCCACCCAGGTCACCCCCTTCTGGGGGCTCCAAGCAAGCCGTGTCCCCACACCGTGGGTCCCACCGCTTTGGAAAGCAGGACCCGTTTAGTGCTGTCCCACTGCCACCCTTCCCCGACACTGCTGGCCCAGGGCGAGCACCAAAGCTCGCAGCTCCTGCACCCTCCAAGTCCTTCTCCATCTTACTGTGCAGTCCCAAACCTCTTCCGTTTTTTTCTGGCTGCGTAGATGGCAGCAGCCAGTGCCGTTGCTGCTGGCAAGGGCTCCAGCCTGGTTTGACGTACACCCTCTGGAAGGGCTCGCGTGCTGGCATGGGGACACGCTCCATGCGTGGGAACCCCAGCATGGCTGTCTGCTCTGAAACGCAGCTTGTCCGCTAGCTCCGCTCTGTGATTTCCCTGGCTTCCATCCCAAACTTTACGCTGAAGTCCGGGAGCCTTGGAGTCACCCTAAATAAATCCTCACTAAACTTTCGATCAGCTTGTCAAGAGATTTTTTCCCATCCCCATTACTAATATACCTAATATATTCTGGGGGCCCCACCTCAGTCAACATGAATTGTAAACTATTTCTCTAATCCCCTCAACAATACCCTTCCCCAAACCTTTTTTCTATCTTAATTAGATATTCTATCCCTTTGGTTTAAAATAGTATTTAATTTCACTTAATGATTTCAACGAAAAGTATTAGGATTCCCCAAACAGACATGTTCCCTCTGAATTCTCTCATTCTTTTTTCAAGGGCTTCGGTTTCATCTTTTTGTTGCTTTGTCAAAACACGGCTAATTGACTGTCCTAAAAGTACAATTTTAGTAATTTCTCTCAATGAAGCATCACCGCCTCCTCTATTAGCACTACCTAATTGGACTTCTAATCCCCAGCCAGTGACTTCACCCATTCTACAGGCCCGCATCGCTACAACAGTAAATATTAGCATTCCAGTTAAATGTAGGTTGGCTCACATTCCCCCAAAATTGGCTTTCGGCTCCTCAGAGTACAATCTGATGCAATATTACATTAACCATTTTTTTTTTTCTTGGAGAACTGGAGGAACCAAAGAGAAGCTGGAGCTCAGAGCTGCATTTCATCTCCTTGGTAAAAGTGTGTTTGCTCCCTGGCGCCAGCGGGGAGCGAGCGCAAAGCAACCCAGGAGCCTGGCGGGAGCCTTTACGGTTTCCCCAGAACCCGAGCCGTCATTTCAAAGTTAGTTTTAGCATCTCCAACTCCGGAGAGCAAACCAGGTAAGGAGGAGTGAGAACCGGTCCCCGCGGGGCTGAGCCCGGCTCCGGGAGAGCGCTCGGCACGGTGAAACACAGCCTCGCGGCGCCGCCGGCAGCCCCCAGCAGCCCCTCCGGGGTCGCTGGCCCATCTCGAGCCCAGGGTGGCCCTGTCCTTCTGCAACCGCGCAGGGTTTCAGTGGTCCCCGGGGTGCTGGCAGCACCCACGCCTGCCGCTGGGGCCAGCAGCACCTGGAGCTGCACCTGGGGCCAGCTACACCTCCACGGGCGGTGGGACCGGCAGGTCGCGGTGACCCCATCCCACGCGGGCACACGTGTGCTTCCTCTCCCCTCCTTCTCCAGGGCTCGTGCTGCATGACCCGTGACCTCCAGCCACCCGAAGCTCTTGGCGAGTAGCTCACGGGCCGGACGGTGGGCCAGCCCCACCACACAGCAGCGAACCACCGCGGCAGCGGCTGCAGCGGCTGCAGTTATCTCACAGCAGCTGCTATTAACTTGCGAGCGGCAGGCCGAGCTGCAAGTAGCAAGCAGAAGCAGCGCTCCTCGCTGGTGCCCCTAACAGGCACCAAAGGCACATAACTCTGCGTAATTGCTAATCGTTATTACCAGGGCAGTTGATGCCAGAACCGCCCGGAGATGCCTCTTGCTGCTCGCTCCCCTGGGGGATTTGGGAGAGGGCAGAGCCCGGCCCCGGACGACGGCGCTTGCCCAGGCGGAGCCCCCCGTGCCGACGGAGGTGGAGGTTGCCCTGCAAGCGCGGCGACCCCGTTCACAAAGCACCAGCCTGTTTCACGCCAGCGGGGCAAATTGCAAGGGGAGAAGCTCGCTGCAAGTCGGAGCACGCGATTGAAGCTCACGAGGCTTTGCACGGCCTCCTTGGAAGCCTTCAGCACGGGATGAAGCGCTCACTGCCGCTGCACGCTCCCGACTCCAGCTCCGACCTGGAAACCCTCTGGGGCCTCATGAAGCCACTTGACCTCTTGCTACCCCATTCTCTTATCTGCAAAAGAGCATATTAACACTTGTGACATCCAGGCAATAAAGGGGGACGTGGATTGGTTTGACAAGCTCTAGCCCCGTTCATGGCTTCGCTGGGTGTCTGCACCGGTTTAACCAGGACAGTGTAAAAACATCTTAAGATGCCCCGAGCATTACCCAGGATTCGTAGAGCTCTTTGAAAATACCAAACGCATCCCTTTATCAAACATTTTTGCCCTTTGCCGCACACCTTTGCCCTTGCCAGGGAGCGGCCAGGACCTAAGCCGGCACGTCCGAAACGCACCGCATTTGCCACGGCCCGCGCCCAGGCACCCGAACCGCCTTCGCCCGCAAAGCCCTGCACCCACTTCTGCTTGTGTGAGCCGTTTGCCCCTTTACAGCCGCCGAGCCGCCTCAGCTCCCTGCCCGGCAGCGCCCGGGTTTGCGAAGAGCTTCGGGCGGGCAGCAGAGCACACGCTCCACGGCCTGCCGCCGGCCCCGCGACGTGCCGCGCTCGGCCTTTGCCTCAGTGCGGGCGCGCGCTCCAGCCGTAAACGCCTGCTTGCAAACGCGCCGCGGGTGGAGGCAGGTGCCGACAAAATGGAGATGCCCGAAGCTTTTTGTCTTCGCGATTCCGCTTTTTATGGAAGGCGAAGGTGTCGCGGACAAGACTGGCGTTAGAGGCAGCCAGTAAAATTAAAACCCAGGGACCGGCCTGGCCCTTTCCTCGTCGGGACGGAATACAGCCTCGGTGCCGAGCTAATGCTTTGAGATGCTCGTTAATGTTAAGCACAAAAGCTTTCAGGAAAAGGAAGAGAGGGGTTTGGCGGCCGCCGGCTGGGGCGGAAGGGGTGAGACGCTGCAGGGGCCCGGCGCCCCCGCCGCCTCCCTCCCCGCGAAGGAAGGGCACCGCAGCCCCGGGAGGCGCCGCATGCCTCCGAGGTCCCCGCTTGCTTTCCAAAACTTCAGTCTAAACGACGACAGGGAAAGAAAGCTTCCGGCTGCAGCCGATAGCGGGAAGCGCAGGTGGGATTTTGGCGGATGGGGCCAACCGGACCGTCCGCCCTGCCGGAGGCCGCGGGCTGAGGGACCTGCAGCAGGAGGTGCCTCGGCCCCCGGCAGCTGCCGGGCACCCGGTCCGGCTCCTGGCGAGCGTTACAGCAGCTCCCAGAGCTCAGGGCGATGCCCCGACCGAGCCGCGCTGGCCGCGCGTGGGGCTCAGAGCAGCGGTGGCCAGCCAGGCTCCCAGCAGCGCTTTTTAATAAGCTCTGATTAATAGATTAATAAATAGCCTCCTTCGCAGCTTTTCTGCAAGCAAACAGGAGCTCGGGCCTGCTTTGACACGGACATATCACCCGAATCGTCTGTAAACGTTAAACGTCGTTAACAAAACATAAGCCAGCGGTCCTAGCTTAACGGGAAAAGTTACATCTCTTTATGCAGTTACATAAAGATACCTGGTCCAGTCATTAAGAAGTGATTAGCTTATCTAAGAAATAACAGCGCTAGTCCTGTCAGACTAGCACGCAAACACTAAAAAGAGCAGGGATCGCATGTCACATTAGGCTAATTATAACGAGACGAAAAGACAAGCAGAAGCATAAAATAGCCATGTGGCCAGTATTTTGCTGGGTTTTTTTCTTTGCAATGGGAAAGGCTAAACATATATATTCCTTACATAAAACTGGCACTCTGCAAAAGAGAAATGTAAGTATTAAAAAACTCCTCTTTGGGTTTTATTTGTTTAGTACTGAATTTAAAAAAAAAAAGCCTACAGACATGTGGTCTTCCAGTTGGTGTGAAGCAGTGGCCAAATCCGGACAAGAGCACAGTTTTTAAAACTAACAGAAGTCCTTACAGCTTTGCTTAATCGGCCCGTGGCAAAACTGCAAGTCTTGGAGTCTTTGCCATCTACGTCTAAGGGAAAGAGCGGGGCAGCACGGTCCGTCCCGCAGACCTCCTGCTCTCCCCCTTGGTGTGGCAGAGGCCCCCCCTCCTCTTCCTCCTCCTCCTCCTCCTCCCCCCCCCCAGCTCCTTTCTCTCCCCTCTCAGAGGGGGGCAGTTTGCTGAGTCTAATCTGAGCCTGTCCTGACACTTTGCCTTTCACTTCCAAAATATATTCTAGAAATAAAAGCTCGGCCTCTACGACCAGCAAACGAAATCCAGCGCAGGCAGCCGGAAGAGGGGACAGCTGTGGCTGCTCCTCCTCGTTTCAGGCGTACAAACCGCACCCGTCTTCTCGCTCCAACCGGAGGAGCGAGCCGTCGGCAGGGTGCGGAGGGCCCGGGCGCAAGGCCCTTCCCCGCACTGCAGCGGCAGCCTGCGCAGGAGGGGGGCGCTCAACGCAGCCTGCAACCCGCAAAAACCCCGGCGCCGAAGGAGCCTGGGAGGCAGAAACCGGGCGCGGGCAGCGTCGCCCCCTCCCGCCGGCCGGCGGGCTCTACCTCGGGCTGCCCTCGGCGGCTCGCGGGGCTCTAG
>NW_020448085.1:982714-1000415 GCF_003343035.1 Apteryx rowi
GGAGCGGAGCAGAGGGCGCCGCGCCGGAGGCCGCCGCAGCCCCGCGCTGCTGCGGCTGCCTGCTGCGGCACCAGGCAGGTGGCTTTCCACCTTTAACGCTTGCTTGCACCGCTTTTAAAGCCTTGATTTGCCGAAAAGTAATATTCATAATGATGGCAGCTCCTACTTTCCTGGAGGCAACGCCAATTTTAATGCTTTTTTTTTTTTTTTAACATAACTGTAGTGTTATTGAGGAATAAGAAATAAATGATAGATACTTTAATGTAATACGAGTCAATATGTATTTATATGTGCTTTATGACTTAATCAATATTGCTACATTAGCAAGAATAAATACGGTGTTTCCTTTTCTGGCCCTGGAAAGAACAAATAAGGAAAGTCACATTACGAATTTTTGGAATGAATAAAATCACCGCATTTCCCAGACGATTCAGTAATCCTCTGACATTCATTTGTTCTCCAGAGCACAGCAAATATAGCTCCCCAGGCAGGGCACTGGACAACAGGCTGCACCAATATATTGAACTTATGACTAGGGTCCAAATTTTTCAAATAAGGCTCTCTAAGAGGAATAAAATTAATAATAATAATAAAATTAATAATAAAATTAATAATAATAATAATAATAATAAAACAGGCCCCAGTACAGAGCATTCACTTTGGCAACCCAAGTCTCAGGATAAAGCGGTTTAGCACCCTGAGCATCCAATGGTTTTACCACTGAAGGACGTAAGGACTCCACAGCTCATGTCACCCCCAACTTTTTACTGCAAACAACACATTCCTGTGACCTGTGTGCAGCCCTGCGGCCTACCAAAAGGGGGGAAAAAGAAGTGTTCCCAATTTAGTATATCTAAACCCATTCACTGCTGGAAAAAAATCTATTGCAAAGCAGCCCGGTGCAGCCAAACACGCCTCCAGCCGGCCCCCGGCACGACCACTGGGCTGGGGAAACCCTTCAGGTCTGCTCCCACCAGCTCCTCTCGCTGCCCCGGAGCCGGAGAGCCGACTTCGGACGTCTCCTTGGGGACAGGAGGCGGCGCGACGCAGCTGATGAGACACAGGGGAGGAATCACAGTAAGGCTTTTGGGGAGGCAAAAAAAAATCCTCTCACTGCTACCCTGTGTCCAAGCCTGGCCGTTTGCTTCCTCCACCTGTGGTTTTACAGCCAGGTTGTGAATTCTCTGGGGCTGAAACGAGCTCCTGGTGCTGCCTTAGCACAGCGCTAAACACAAAGAGGCTTCTCCGCTTGCCGGGAGGGTCGTGCTGCAGGAACCCGGGTGAGGCGACGGGCAATGCCAAGACTTCAAACAGAAAGGTGGCGGCAGGGCGAGACTGCTTCTCATGCCCAGGATAACCAGCTGTCTGTTCACCATGCACCCACGCACCACCTTGCTCCTGATGGACACATACTGGCAACGGTAGCCAGCACGTGCAAACCCGGTTTGAGCGTGTTGATGAGGACTTGGGAGAAGACCAGTTTCTGAGGCTTGCTTTCATATCCCCAAGCCACGCCAGGGCAGGGAAGCTCAGTCTGGTCAGTATTGCTGGGAGCCAAATCTGGGCCACATCCAAAAAAATCACAGAGCTCGTTCCCACCCCAAAGTCCCCACCATCCAAGGAAGCAATACACATTTCTGCTAGGACTTGCAAGAATGGTGGCACTTCTGGGTGGGGCAGAGGCTTTCACCCTGTCTTCTGCTCATGGTCTAGTCCTTCCTGGACCTGCTGACATGGTGCAGAGTAAGCACTGGTCTAAAGACACGGCACTGGAAAGGTGCTTACAGGCTTGGTTTTGAAGACCCCACGAAGACTCTTAGCCAAGGTACTTCCCAGAGAGTTTAAGGCAGGATCTTTATCTCCCCTGACTAAAGGCGTTCAGAGTGGGGCTCAGCAGTGAAGCGGGTTCCTTCTTAGCCTTTCCCAGCCAATACCCACCCCACCGGCAGCCTGAGCCCAGCTCCATGAGGACGTGCTCATCTTCGCTTCTGGTCAGCTGCAGGCCAGGCTGTCGGCAGAGACTGTCCCCGTCGCTAAACTGGGCCAAGCTGCATAACACACAAGCTGAAGCTGAGGTATCTGTGACTCGAAATACTGTTTGATGTGCTCCCCCTGGAAAGGGAAGGCTGCTGCATGAGCCCTTCACGCCAACTGAGATTAACCAGTCCGGAGAGCTTAACCTCCGGAAAGTCAGCTATTGCTCATTACTTCGGCCGTTGGCTGGAGTCACACCGGCA
Organism: Apteryx rowi; assembly: GCF_003343035.1. Classification (NCBI taxonomy): domain Eukaryota; kingdom Metazoa; phylum Chordata; class Aves; order Apterygiformes; family Apterygidae; genus Apteryx; species Apteryx rowi. The sequence continues at coordinate 984,952 of NW_020448085.1, forward strand.
CCGTCTCCAACTTCCACGCTTAGCCTTCTGAGCTACCTAAAACACGAGCTTTTTCCTAGAGCTGGGGTAAACGGCCTTGTCCAGAATTGCAAAGGTTCTTGCTAGATCTGCCTTGGTTCAACTTTGGCTGCATTTCCCGGTCAGGAGCTGCCTGCTCACAGCCCGCTAGCACAAATTGAATTAGATGCAGCCTTTTCCAAAGGCAATGGACTTGGTCACCTCTTAATACTAATAATCCTAATATTACCCCAAGGTAATTCTTTTGACCTCCTGGATTTACTCCAGTTTAGGTGGGGTCAGAACTTGGCCTTACAGATCACTGGAGATCACTCATGTAAGGACAGGGTCAGAAAAACGTTCCTTCTCCCCTGATTTCCAACAGTTTGGGAGCATTTGTTTATTTTTAACAGATTGCTACTGCTACACTTCAGACCTTTTCCTGTTGTGATCATTAGAACTTTTAACCGTATCATAAATCTTTTATTAACATTTGGTATTATACTAATTAAAACTGTTCCATATATGTATTATTAATTTCTCCAGCACTTCTTGTGAGGGTGACGTTTTTAGCTGGCTTAGCAGAATACACCATAGTAAATAAGGAGAAACTCATTTCCAGGCAATTAGGCTTGCAGAAAAATAAGTTTCTTAATGGAGGGCACGATCATTACAAATTTTACCTAAATAAACAGGGTTTCTTAATGGTAACTCTTCAAGCTAAGTAAACAGATTGGTGTGGTAATGTCCTAAGCAATACTTAAATGTAACTGTTTAATAAATTGGTAAATTACTCATTTCATCTTAGAACAAAATGGTAATACTGTAGTAATAACCTAGTATATATTCTGTAAATATGAAGCATTATCACTTTAGCTCTGAAGAAATCACCACAGTGATATGTCAGCATTGATCTAAAACTGCAGCATTTTATCTCAAGTTTATTACCCATTTTTGAGAATCGCTGAGATTTTCAGAGCATAATGGCAATAAAAGAAGAATTTAAAAAGCGCTTAAATGTGCATAAGTTAATCAGAGGTATCCTCAGGGGGAAAAGGAAATTTGGTAAAACATGAATTATAAGCATCATTTAAACTTACTTTGGACACTAGAGATAATAAATGGCACCATAATTTAGAAATAGCTTTTAACATCAATGACTGTAAGTAGCACTTTACTGTTCATAAGAATTGCAAAGCAACGGTGCTGAGGCCAATTTTATTAGCCATTTTTTTCTTTATAAAAGCAATCCAACCATTTCCAAACTGAGCAGACAGGAACAAGAGTTACGTGTTAATATGCAAAATGCATTTTAGTTTTTAAAATAGCCAGCAATAAATTTACCAAAAGATACAGTCTGGAGACAATTGAATGATCATTTAGGAAGAATAAAGCTTTCTCAGAGTTTACATATTTGGGAAAAGCAGACGGGGGGCAGCCAAGAGGGAGAAAATTGTTCATACATTCCTATTTACTGGGGAATGTCGCGGCACTTCCGAGCCCACAGGGAGCAGCAGTAAATCTTTAAGGAGGTGCCGCTGCAGGAACAAGGCTTTTCCTTACTAACTTCTCACGACCGACGAACCGGCTAAGGATCTCGGCAGTACATACAATACTATATTAACGCTTGTTTTTCCTAACGACAGACTATCCGACAATGCATCTTTCAGAGCTATCAATTCTGAGCCGTCGCACCAATAAATTTTGGCCGGCCCCGACAGCAGCCTCTTTGAGTGCACGGCAATACGTGCTTTATTCTGCCGGGGCGAGAGCAGCGCCCGAGGCTCGCCGCCGCGAGCAGCGGCCCCAGCCCCGGTGTCCGACCGCTCTACGTTGGTCTGACAGGCGAAGCTTCACCTGCCTTTAGGCTGGGGGACAGCACGCGGGGCGGACGCGAGACAGACTTTGCCGTAACTTTGCAAGCTGCGCTCAAGAATTAAAACGTGTTTTCATCGTTTTCAGATTAATGCTGTGACTCAAGAATACAACAGTGGAGAAAAATAATCTTGAGACATTCCGTGCCTGAAGCGTCCTAGATCCTCGACACACAGAGCAGCCTTGCTTGTCCAAATGGTTTGTTAACTCTGGACCTCACCCATGCGAAAGCGTATCTCTACATTTTAATTATTTCACGCCTGGCCACTTTAGCCTAATCAAGATCTAACCACAGCCAGATTTATCCCGCATGGTCAAAGCGCCTGCTCCAGGCTTTCAGAGCTGCTGCGAGTCTTAACTCTCCAGTTTGCCCCCAACAATTTCTGTTACGTGGTTATGCACCACCCCTAAGATTAATTTAAGCAGCTACATGTTATTTTGTAAAACAAGAGTAAAGTCAGTTCAATTATGTCCGGGGAAAACAAATTCAAGCCGTGCTGGTAACTTTGTGTTCATGTCAGACAGATGAATCCAACCACTCGAACAAGAGCCTCGACGTGAAACTAGAGCCGTGCAAGCAAGCCCGGCAGACCAGGGAAGCGGCACGCTGAGTCACGAGAGCATCCTCTGGGCCGGGCCCTCGTCTCTCCGCCTGCAGCTAAGCGCATTAGCGGAGGGAGATGCGGGAGGTTTCTGTGTAAGCAAACAGGACCGCAGTGCCTCTGCTTGCTAAGGCGAACAAAGGGAAACCAGGCGGTGGGGCAAACCCGAGCGTCCTACGTAGGAAGCCCAGCTAGCAGCATCACGCCAGCAAGGTGCCACCAGCTCCCGCGGCTAGAAGCTCCATTTAGGCAAATTCGGGCAAAATGAATGGAAGCAAGATGTCTACTTTTGCTGTGACTATGATTAAATTTAGAGCAGATTCTCCACCATTAGGAATGTTTCTTTCAAGAACGGACTGCTTTTTAAATGACGTATCAGTTCAAAAAGGCTTTACTCAGGAGAAACGTAAAGCCTGTTATTAGACGCTGAATGAAGATAAACCTGTCATGGAACCACTATATTTTCATTTACTCTTCATATCAAAAGCTGATCTCTAAATACCTCAAGCGGATTTTTTTAAGCATTCATTCAAATCTTACTGCCATTTTAAGTGAACATCTGAAGACACAGGAGGTGGGTACCCAAAAACTTTCCCATTCATAGGTTCCTTGAAACCAGGCAACACATTTCTAACTAGCGAAGTCGTGTGCTGCGCTCCGCGGGCCGGGAAGGCTCGGCTGCGGAGGAGGCCTGAGCTGCTGCGCGCCGCCGCCGCGCGGGCAAGGAGAGCAGCTGGGCTCTCCAGAGACCCACGCCGTCCCCACGAGAGCCGGGGCCTGAGCACCCTTCAGCTCCCGCAGCACCAGCTCCGCCAAAATGAGGTCTGCCGTAAAACCCCTGACACCAAAACGAGCAAAGCGGAGCCAAAGTTTTGATTACTTCATCTTCTTTGCTTTTGCATTAATACAGAAACATTTTCAACTGCTCTTTTTTTTTTTTCTTTCCATGTTAATAAGCATTTTGGACTATTGCACCAGAAGCAAGCATACGATTTTAATGCAAATATAGAATAAGTACCTTTGTACTCCGTTCTGCATTTACTTACTGCATCCGCGAGCAGCACAGGCAGGAGGGCTCATCCACCGTGCAGACGGGCCAGCATCTGCAGAACGGCCTTCTAGTTCAGCAAAGAGCACGAGCCCGCGACGGTGCGACTCCATTCAGCAAAACCTGTACGGATCACTACAACCTTTAAGCTTAAACTGGAATCCCGCTGCCTTTCACGAGCTGCGTGCACGCAGTTGTCAGGCTAGACATGCATTTGTACATGCAAAAACTAAACGCAGGCAGTTATGAAGATTAAAACTCAAACCAGAAACATGCGCTGAAGCATTTGGCAACAAGCGCAATTGTTAAATCGCACCCACGAGCCAGATTTTCCGTAGCTCAGAACGGCTCTGTGAACGCGCGGTCCCAGGGTGCAGGTAATTATCAACATGCTTAGAAAAGAGACTGGCGTAGCAAACACCAAAATACACCAAGCTCCTGGCGTGGCAGGAACCACCCCAAATCCGATAGCTTTGGGCATTTATAGCCGACACTTACAGATCGAGAGAAGGAATAATTCCACGTAGTTTCTCCAGATTCTCCGAGTTACGGCAGCACCAGTCTGAAGCGAACCGCCAGCGCTTACTGCTGCTATTCTGAATTGACTTTGGCCTCCAAACTCTGACTGTTGCACTACTATTTAGTTAGTGCAGACATGCGAGGCTGGATGCTCAGCTGCTTTAAATCACTCCGAGCCCATTGACTTCACGGTAATAACGATGCCAATTCAGATCAAGCCCCATTGTACAATAATGACATGCAGCCTCCCCCAGCCAAGCGCTGAGCCGCGCAGCTGAGCTCGCCCACTGCCTGGTGGGCTCAGGAAGAGTTACAGGTGTAGGATTTGGCTCGGCCGCGTGATTTTTTTTTTTCCTGGATCTACACACACTCTTTTCATATGCATTTGAGCAATCTGTGAAGCGGCACTAAAATTCCAATCAGGGTGCAAAAAAATTGTCTTAATACAGCTGACACGTATTTTTTTTAATGCAAAAAAATACATATATTGCTCTCTAATGTACGTGAAATCTCTTAAGGGTGCAAATGCGACCCTGCCACAGCTACGGTAAGAGCGCACGGGTCTAAACCCCGCTGCACGCCGTCCCTACGCCTACCTGGGGCGCCGGGCGCCAGCACCTCTCCTTGGCGAGCGGCGCGTGCCCCGCGGCTGGCGCGGCCCCGGGGGACAGGCCCGCGGGCCGCCGAGCAGGTGGCTGCGCGCGCGGCCCCTTCCGCCGGCTGCCGAGCGCACAAAGAGCTTGTCAGGCCGGGCTTTTGTCAGCGAGCGCAGATGTCGGCCGGGCAGCCCTGGCCCGCGCGCGGCTGCACCCTCCCGCGCTCCAGCGCTCGGCCGGGCGCCGCAGCCGCCGCGGCCCGCCGCCCCGGGGAGCACCGGCCGGCCGGCCAGAGCTGCCGAGCGCCCCGCTGCTCTTCTGGCCGCCCACCTTCTTCTGCTGCTCGTGCAAGCCCTCCTTTTCCAGCTCAGGGAGATGGGTTTTAAATCATTCGTACTGTTCTAGTACGTTTGCTGGCTTCTAGCTTGCTCGGTAATACAGCGGTTTTTGTCACTGCGCTGTTACAGCACTTTCTATCCAAACGTGACCCCCCCCCCAAAGCACTAGGCACAGAAATTACTTCCTCCCGCTCCTCTGTAGGGATTTGCACCAAAATGCCTCAGTTTCCACAGCAATGCATAGTTGCTTACTCCTGTACAGCACCGCTACGCAGCAGGTTCAAACTCAAAAAGACTTGTTTTCCACCCGAAAGTCTAGCACCGCCCCACAGCTGCTCCCAGCAGCGTTGATCCCTTGCCCGCTGTTATGGCTCTGCACCTTTCGCAGTGCTCCCACCTCCAGCTTTGCTCTTCGTTCCCATCCTGAGCTTCTTCCCTCCTGCTCAGGTCTCCTGTGTGTGGAAATACGTCTGCTTCCCGGGAGGAAATCATCCGCTTTCTGATCTTCCCCCGCAGCTCTCACTTCTGCTTCACTTCCATTACTCCCCTCCATGCCTGCTCCATCCGCTCGTGCTCACTCTCCATCCGTCAGAGCTTTTCCGATTCAGCCTTAATGTCACGTCACCCACACGGTCAGAGTCTGGATCGCACACCTTGCTTCTGCATTTCTGTCTCTGCCCCGTCACCGCCATGGTTCATTTTAAGTAGTAAGAAAGAAGAGTTGTGGCTGGACGAGATGACAAAAAGCAAGGAGACCCCCTTGTGAAGGGCAGCAAACGGGTTTGTGATACGCTATGCAAAACCGAGAGAAACAAAATCAAGTGGCAAACCAGGAAATCCTGCAGCCATGACATAAGGTATCTAACCCACCGCTCAGGACACCTATCCCCACCCTGCTTGCTAGTGATGGAAAATTAGGAGATCTGAGACTTTCTAAAGTCATCTTTAAAGTGGGAAGTTTATTTCCTCTCTGGACATGTACCATCCTTTGGCCAGTGCTTTTAAAGACAATCGACCTTGGCCACCACCTGATACCTAGCTTCTCCTTCCTCAACAAACTGGACAAAGTCATCTCATCCTACTGAGAACATGCTGGGCACTTCCGGATCAGGATTCGTGCAGGGGCAGGGAAGAGACACAACGCTTGGCTTGTGCTCTTGTCCTGCAGCTCGTGCTGCCTTGCAGTATCAGAAGATGTTGAGTTTACAGCTGTGCGAGGAACGCTGCAGACCAGCCTCAGGGATGGGTGGGGAGACAGAAGTAATCTGAGATGGACAAAATTGAGACAGGTTCTCTTTCTTTGTCTCAAGTGGTGAAGAGTGATTTACGTTGTACACCTTGACCCAGCTTCATGTCTTGACTCCCAGCTGTGGAAGTCCCACCTGAGGTCTGAGAACCGCAGTCTGAGGAAGGCTTGAACAAATCCGTACTGTATAGCATAAGGAAGGCAACAGCTTTCTCAAATATGTAAGGGCACATGGCACAAAGAACAGGGAAAATTGGCTTTCCAGTTAATTTTGAACAGCACAAAAAGATATGAGCTTAAACTGTAGAAAGCGAGGTTTATGTCAGACAAAAACTTTATTTCCCTAAGAGCAGTTTAAGAATCAACTTCAGAGGGAAGTTTGGATGCTCCATCTCTGGAGGTTTTTGGACAATCATCTGTCAGCGGTGGTTGAAGCAGAATGAGTCCTGACACAAGGAGGAGGTGCAGGCTGCTTTCTTTCCCTTGCTTTATTCAGTATCTGGAGAAGATAGTGAAAAGAGCATGGAGTTTTTATTCCAAACCCCCCCCCCCCATGGCAGTACTATATCCCTGCTCCTCTAAACACGTGGCCAAGATAAATGGATAAGGGTGATACATAAAAATCAGAGTAGGAAAGACACTAAATGATGAGGCAGAGAAATAAGTGAAGACTCTACAATTTCTGTAACACAACCCTCCACTATACTCATCAAGCGTCGCTCTCCAAAAAGGCCCTGCACATGGTTTTCTCCTGAACACCTCACTTATTCCAGATACCCCAAAATACTGCAGCCTGGGAAGGGTGGGAAACACTTTTTTCCTGTTGTGACTCTCAGAAAGGCTACCTCCTCCTGCTGGGTGGGGATTTAACACATGAGCTCTGTGCACGCCAGGCTTGATGTCTCTGATACAGTCTTTCAAAACCAGTAACCCTGATGTGCCCAATTTGGCACCGAACAGCCTCCTTGTTCGTCATCCTCATGCTCTCTGTGGGTCTCTTGCTGAATACGGGGGTCAAATTCAAGTTCAAAGCACTCCAGATGAACAGTCCCAGGGACATGTGAACCACCACCGTTCATGACAAGACAGGCTGAAATCAATGCCGGTTTACAACAGCTGCTCCGCTGGAGCAGTGAAACGGCAAAGCTCCCCAGTGCCACGCGACAGCTTCTCCAACCGAGGCCCCCAACTGTGCAAACTGCTTTCAGAATCAATTACACCTCTTGGCCTCTTCTGTGCAAGACGCAAAAGCCTACTTCTGTCTACAGTCCTACAAAAAGAAAGTAGAGAAACACAGAATAACGTATTATCACAAAGAAGACAAGGCACAGGAGCTCTCAGCCATGGAGAGAGAAAACACGTGTGCCTGTGTAGACAGAAAACCTGGTAGCAGCGTGCTCAGCAACTAGCAAAAGACTACGAGAGAATATATGCTGAGTAACTGCAGGAGAGCAGAAAGACACGGGCTGTAACCTGAGAGCAAGGACAATATTTGCTGCAGTCAGGAGCAGAGAGGCAACATGTAGACAGGAAGTCTTCAGAAGACACAGATGCCATAAGGAAGAGAAGCAAGAGCTATTTTAAGAAATTCCAGCAGAAATGCGATCAAGCATTTCTTTAAAGCTCTGTTTAGGAAAACAGATTTAGCAGACACTATGAACCAGGCTGCAGGAATGCAAGCCCCCAAACTATTTTTAGATGCCAGACCCAGAACAAGATGAATTAGCCTACAGGTCTCCGCTACCTATAAAGGAATCCAACTCAGACACATCTACATGGTAGATATCTTCAGCGAGGCGCACCCCACCTAACTACCTGTGTATGAACCTCAAGGGCACAAGGCATAAGAGAAGACCAAGGACAAAGATTTGAGAAAAAGGCTTAAAGGAGCCCTGCTGCCTTTTCCCAGATCTGCAGCTCCGATCAGTAAGCTGAAGTGTACCTGTCCTCTCTGCTTCAGATAGAGCTCCCTCTGCTCCCACCACTCAGGTCATAAAGCCAGTGGGTGAGGCATGGTTCACATCTGGAATGGACCAGTGAAGAGCTTGCATGTACAAAGAGCACTACCTGGAGCCTCGTCTAATGTACTGCAGACAGGCGCCTTCAGAGGTTGTTGCTGCTGGTCCTGAGAGCACTTCTGGGTCTTATGGGTCTTATGGACGGAGAAGCACTTTTTGTTGTGGTGAAATTCAACATTTTCCAGATCTCCAGGAAAACAAGAGCTCCATGCCTTGGATCCTGCCACCACTCCTGGTGGTGAGGCTGTGGAGATGCTCCTGACAACATCGCCCGCAGAGGACTTTCCAGCATCCACCCCATGGGCAGGGGGGCAACTCAGCAAGGCCAGCCCAGGCTGCCACACACGCCAAGCTCCCACGCGGGCAGCCTCTCATAGCTTTCACTCCTCCCCTTTCAGTCCAAGTAAAAGATTTGAAGGCTTCTTTAATTATTAAGTGTTTGCTTTGTTTTCCCTTCCACTTTAGAGCACCAGCTCTTCAGAGGCAGGAGCGAAGCTTTAACCGAGAGCCAGTCCTGATGGCCATGAAAAAGGCACCAATCACAGCCGCTTCCCAATAGCATATTCCCTTACAAGCTGCTCCCATTACCATTAATGGAAATGACATGTGCAGATGAAAGAGAGAAAAGAGTCTAATGTCTTTATGTTATAGCACCAATTAAGTACTCAGGGTCATGTCCTTCGCTGATGTAAAGTAGACGAGATCCACTGAAGTTAATGGAACTCTGCTGATTTACTCCAAATGAAGATCTGGCCCTCTCTTGCTTGTATTAAAACATCTAAACCATTCCAACAGTCTTCGTGTTTAACAGCTTCTTATTCTAGCCAGGCTTTTCTATCCCTTCAGTTCATAAACCACAAGCTTTATTAACTAATAATTAGTATTTCAAGTTAAGTTTCACATCTGCTCCCACAGTTGTGTTTCGAGAACTGCTGCCCTCACGCAAGATGGGGAATTGTGAAGAGACTTAACATGGTTAGCGGTGGGAACAAAGCAGAGACGGACTGCCGGGCTACTAAACCCCTGAAGATGCAGATAGACACGGAGGGTCTTTTCAGAGACATGGTAGCACCTAACTCCCAGTGACAGTAACTGGGAGTTAAGCACCACGGTGCTTTGTGAATTCAAGGCAAGGCATTTCTCTTGCAAACTCAGAACTGATAAATTTAACTATATGTTGCTGGTCTCCTGGATTTTCACAAGGCCACCGCGCTGGGGAAAGGTAAGCCTGCATGTAGGTGTCTGCAGAAGGCCACAGTTTAAATGCTGCAGGATCGTTCAGTTGTAAACTGCTACCTGAATACACAGCGGTGCAGTCACAGCATTTTTGTCACAGACCGAGCAGGATGATTTTGATGGACACAGTAAAGGCTGTCCCAATTTTTTTTCCCCCCCCAGTTTTGTGTAACTGATCATTGGGCAGAAAAACAGTGTGATGCTGGGCCACATCCTTCTTGTGTGCTGCTGTCTCTGAATCTCAGGTGTCTTAAACATGCTAGAAGAACCTAAGCTTGTAATGGGTGCTGGATTACATTACAATTAAAATATTATTTATCCAAAGGCAAATAATTTACTCTCACAGTAAAACACAGCTTCCTGAACTGGTGTATGTTAACTTCCGCAGGCAAGCTCCAGGTTCTTTTCCTTCCTTCTGCAACTGGACTAAATAAAGAACGTTTAGTGTATTTCTACCAGAACAAGGAATAAAAGCGGCATGCTGTACAGAACTGAGGAAAGGGGGGGGAAAAAAAAAATCACAACAGCCAGCTAACACAAATGTTCTGAACAAGGAATGTAATATGGACAGCTCTTACAGATACAGCTCTTGTGCAATAACTTAAACAGTACAGATTACTACTTGGGGAAATAAAAGACAACATAACTTTGGAACTTGAAGAGCTCTCTTTCTTTGTTGTAATCAATTGCAATAATCCTTGTCAGTGATTTAGATGAAGATCAACTTTACCTTTCTTTGCTGATGACACAAAACTAAGAGCAATAAAAAACTTAAGTGCATTTGCGCACAACTAATGGATTGGATGTGGCATGTGCCAATGGAAGTCAGTATGTATAATGCAGCATATAGTGGATGCCAAATTAATGGGATCATTTGGGCATTCTGGAGCACTTGTGGCATCAAGCTTAAGTCATCTAAGAGGCCTGGCAAGGGTTGATGACCTTCCATTTTCAAAAGACTGCAGAAGCCTAGTAATACTGTAGGCAAAACAGGACAATGATTTTGTCCAGTCCATCTAGCTACTGTTTAGTACAAAGCAGAAGGAAGATAAAACTAAGACAACAGCTCCATGCCTGGTGTCCCTACCAAGGCAAATAAAATAAATTAAAAATGCAGATTCACCCAAAGAGAGAGCTGGAGGTTCAGGCCCACAGACAACAAGTCCACAGGTACTTTCAGCTTTGCCTACGCAGTCTGCTGTTCTTGTTAAGCTTGGAGATCTAAACTGGCCGTGGAGGCTCACAACGATTTTCAAGAGTGTCTGCTTCCCACCTGGATTAGTTCCCAAAGAATGGCACATGGTCATAATACAGAGGAAAACTCATCTCACTACTGACATATGACATGCAGAATTGCCTAAAGAGACAGAGATCTGTTCAAACAACTCAGATGTGTGACAGAGCTAGAGACAGGACACTTATCTCCCAGGTCCCCATTCCTCGTTCTGCGCACAAGAGCACGCCAAGGGAGGAAAAAGCTCCCAAGGGTGCTGTGGCATTAGCGCAGCTCCGCAGGCAGGTGCCAGTTGCTGGCTTTCCCAGTAAGACAGGTATAACTTTGCAGACCTAGCTGACCCAATAAGAAAAACATTTGGGTCTAATCCACAATAGTCCTGCCACTTGTGCAGAGCCATAATGAAGAACACAGCAAGCAGCACAAGCTAATAATAACGAAGGTCCTGTGCCCACAAACTTTTCCACGTGAAAGCAACATCCAGTTGGACTCCCAGTGGGCAAGTACTTGCAGACTTAGGTCTAAAAGTTCACCTAGGATCAAAGTCAACATGCTACCCCTGATCTCTTTACAGATACTCCATAGATGTTACTGGAAGATCTGCTGTGGTAGTTCACTACATAGAAGCAGATTTCACTTTTTTTTTTTTTTTTTTGATTTCGAAGGTATTTTGAATAACCCAAGACCAAAGGTCCAGATTTGTGAAGGTGTTTAGAGCCTGCTCTGCACAGCACCAGTGCAGAACCCAGAAAATAAATCACACTTTAGCTCAATAAATACCGAAACGTTCATCTGTGCCACCTAACAAGAGTGAGAGCCATCTCGCGTGTCTCTGCTCCACGGTCCCCAGCACTTCCAGTTCTGGATGCATTTCCTACAATGGATGTGTGGACGTTTCTGAATTCAGTGCAGATGTGCCTTTAAGTGCCTGTCTCCTATTTTGCACAGTGACCTGGAGAGAGTATTTTGGCTCTTGTCCTCAAGTGAAATCCAGGGGAGTAAAATACCTAAATACCATTCCAGGTCTGACGTTAAGAGCAGATGTTTAAGAGTACTCAGATGCCAAGAAATGAAGATGGTCCCCAAACAAGAGTGGCAAAAGCACATTGGTGATTTGGGTCCCCACTACAGGAGGTGAACTCAGGTCCTCAGAAACATGTAGGCACCTAACAGAAATATTTATTCTGTTGTTAGGTGCCTAACGCTGCTGTGAGGCACAAGAAAAAGGAGCTTAAAAGACTTGAGAAAGGCAAGGGAAACACAGCATCAAAGGCAAATGTCTAAAACAGCTTGAAGCAAATGATGTGCTCACCCCCCCCCCCCAAAAGCCTACCTGCATACAGGACAAATACTTCCATCCATCTGGTCCAGCACGCTCAGGCACCACGTTGGGATGAACTCTCCCAATTCAGTAGGACTAACTAGATGAGTAAGCACTCACCCAGGTGAGTCAGGCCCTTAAAATAATTCCTCATCGGCGGTGGTGACTGCAGCGAAGAAACATATGCTTCAAGGAAAATTCATACACGTAAGAGAGGTGTAAATCTCCGTATTATTTATGTTAGCTATAAATAAATTAAATTAGGGTCTAGCTGAGCAAAACACTTTTGTAAACCGAGGCTTCTGAATTTTGTGCAGTTTGCATGTTTAACAGGACTTTGCTTTCATCATGGGGAGGAGAAGGAGAGCTAATAACCCATTGATTTTAAGGCCCATTTAGGAAAAGAATTGCCTATAGAGATCTGATCACCATGCATTACTTTGTAACATCTAATACCCTGGGCACAAAATAATGCTGAGGGATGCAAATTATGTAGCCATTTTTATACTTAGATGGGTTGTGCCTGTGCATGTGAGCGTGGTACAGGGGCTGGTTTTGGTTTTGGCTTAAAGCAAAGTCAGGAGGGACTCTCTGGAAACAGTAAATGTTACACACGGCTCTAGTTATCCTCAATTCTGTATTGTGCATTCATGCACTCAGCTGTTTGGCCCTACGCAGAAAATCACTTACACACATGATTAAGCAAATTTAAGAAAGAGATCTGCCCAAAGGTAAGCCCCACTGATAATTCAATAATACTTAACTCTCATTGCCTTTTTTTTATCCCTGCTCAGCAATGCGTTTAAATATGAGCTTTCCTGTGCTTAAAATTTCTGAACAGGAACGAATGTAAGTATATAGTATACACTTTCCAGCATGCATAGGCACGAGAACGTAACATCCCATTTATGGATTCGAGACTGCTTAGGAAAGAACATCCATATGCAAAGAACATAACAGCATCAAGCACCAACATACAGAAATGCAGCACTCAAATGACTGCCGCTGAATTAGCCAAACACGGAGGAGACCGGCCGTGCTGCAACACAGCAGCAGGAGCTGCTGCTGCCGCCTTTGCGCTCGCTGCGCTCCCCGGCTCCGGAGCCGTTTTAAGAGCGCTCTCCGGGAGGTAAAGGAGCATTTAGCGGGGAACGGGAGGGCGGGAGGATAAACCGAGCTCAGGGGGGACTACCCCGGGCACACGCTGCGCAAGGCTTTGTATCAGGAACTGGCAGGGCGAGTTGCTGCCCCCACGCAAGGGCCGCCCAGCTCGCCCGGGGTGCCACCGCACGCGGCCGAGCGTGCGGGACGGGGAGAGGACGGCAGCGAGCGCAGCGGCACCGCAGCCACCACGCGCGGCCCGGCGGGCCCCTCTCCCCCGGGCGCGCCGGCCTGCACCGCCGGGATGGCGGTCCTCGGGGCGGGCGGGCGCACGCTGCGAGAGCCTGAGCTCCACCCCGGCCTGTCTCTTTAAAGCCCCCCTCTCCCTCTTGCATTCAAAAATAAATAAATAAATAAATAAATCCCAGAATCCAGCGATCAGCCCCTCCAAAACAAACACATCCCAAAGAAAACCACGCCGAAGCGCACGCGTTTCCGGTGCATCAGCCCCTCCGCAGCTCCGGCGGCGGCGGAGCGGCCGTTCGGCGGCTGGAGCGGCAGCTCCCGCGCTGCGAGCGCCTCCGCAGCCGCCTGCCAGCAGGCGGGATCCCGCAGGCCCCGGCCGGCGGCACCTCCCGCAAGCGGCGCGGAGAGCGCCGAGCCCCGCTGGCGTGGCCGCCGTGCGAGGCAGGGCTGCTTGCGCTGCTTTTAATAACACGGCTGTAAACGTTATTTGGCTTTGCGCTAGATCGTCGCCCGCCACAAAGCTGATTACTCTAATATGCAAGTACTATTATGCTCTCTGCAAATACACAGCTTCTGGCTTACAGCAGTTTCAGGAAAACTGCAGGGAAATCAGGAATACAGAAGTTTATGGCCATGGGACATGAGAACAGTTCAAGAACAAGGCTGTCTTAAAAACAATACAGATGGAAGAGTTTATAGACTTTAGGGGGTACAGACAAAACATAACATCAGATAGACAACATGTGAATATGGATACCCGTTTATTCCAAAAGCCTTACATTATTCACAGCTTGACTCTTCCACATTTTAATGCACATATGGATTCCTCCTATGTGCTGTACTTGCACTGCTTATGCAGAGAGCGTGTGTAATCACATCTATTGCGCCTGTGTCTCAGGACCCACTAACAGCAGGTTGCAAACTCGGCGCGGGCACCGCGGGCAGGACCCCGGGCTGACACCCTGCAAGGGGACCGAGCTGGGGCAATTTCTGCCCCCGGCCCCCCCGCACCGCTCCTCGCCAGATGAGCAGCCTCGCGGCAGGGAGGGCACAGCAGGAAGCACATCACTTTGGAGCAAAACGGGGCGCAGAGAGGAATCTAGCCAACAGGCACTGATTTTGAGCGATGCAGTAGCAGCAAAAATCTGTACGGTGACAGTAACAGGGCCAGGTGCTGCAAAGCTGCAAGATACAAAACATTTATCCAGGATCTTTAGCCAGGTATAGATTTCCTCATTGCCATTTCCTCTTCTTCCAGACACCTCCCCGGCAGCAGGATTTTCGAGTGCAGCCAGCATATTCCAGGTCGAAGAATGACAGTCGAGGGGCTGCACAGTCCCAGCACCACCATCACCCGCAGGGTGACAGGATCTGGCCCTGCCTTCGGGCCAGCACAACCTCCCCCCACCAAACCTCCCCCCCCCCCCGGCATCTTTGCTACAGACCAAACCGGTGCCCCGCTACCACTTTTAAAAGAATTAGCTAGAGCAATATTTTCTCAATCCCTCACCTTAAGTGACCGATTTCCCCAGGTGACCCCGACCCGCGGCGGGGCAGGGTGATGCTGAGCCTCGGACCAGGAAGGCACTTAAACTTCCGCGGACTCGCGGTGGCTGGAGACGAGCTCGTACGCCGTTGAACAGCCAGAAATCCGCCCTCGCGGAGGAGCGAAGCCCTCACAGCAAAGCCGCGAGATGCTCGGAGTCCACTTTATGTCTAGGGAAACCTTTCCGGACGATTACTCGTTCCTAAAATGTGCTTTCTCTGCCTCCCCCTCCCCTAGAGGACTGGACGCCTGGACTCAGAGCACGACAGGAGCTTGTTCCTCAGGAGCGGCGCCCGGGCTGCTCCCGCAAGCCGCGCTCCCGGCGCAGGCACGGGGCGAGCGCGCCGAGCGCTGCCGCACCGGGCTCGGGGCACCGCGGAGGCACCGCGCCGCCCGGCCCGGCCCTGCCTGGGCGCGGAGCCTCCCGCTGCCCTCCAGGGTCGGTGACGAGCTGGGCATAGAAACGCTAACGAAAACCGGGGCGGCCGCGGTCGGCTCCGGCCCCGCTGCCTCTCCCACGTTGCTCCCTGCCGAGGGTTTT
>NW_020448085.1:1002151-1003118 GCF_003343035.1 Apteryx rowi
CAAACACCCCAAGCCCGCTCCCCCGGCCCCCACCACTCACCGCCACTTGGTGCGCCGGTTCTGGAACCAGGTCTTCACCTGCGCGTCCGTCATCTTGAGCGACTTGGCGAGGGCGGCGCGCTCGGCCGAGGCCAGGTACTTCTGGCGGTGGAAGCGCTTCTCCAGCTCGCAGATCTGCACCCGCGAGAAGGACGTGCGCGGCTTCTTGCGCTTCGGCGGCGTCCGGTTCTGGTAGGGGTGCCCGATGCGCCGCGTCACCGTGAAGGGCGTCAGCGCCGCCGCCGCTGCCCGGGAGGCAAGGCACAGGCGTGAGCCCCGGCGCCGCGCCCCGCGCCCCCCGCCCCCCGCCCGAGCCTCCGCGCCCCAGGCCGCAGGTTGCGCGGGGTGCGGAGGGCAGCGGGGCCCGCGGGCCGCGGCGCGGAAAGCCCCGCTCCGCCGGCGGCCCCGCAGCGCCCGCACGCTTTGCAGCCTTGTTTTCCGCGCCGGGAGGAGAAACGCTTTGCGAAAGGCCGAGAGCGCGGGGGGGCGGGGGGGGGGGTCCGGGGACCTCTTTTTCCCGTTTTTTCGTTTGCCTTTTTTTTTTTCCTCCTCGGGTTCGTTGCTCGGGATTTTTTCGGCGGCGGCGCAGGGCTTTGGCGCCGCTCGCCCGCTCCCGCCGCCGACTGCGCCGGGCCGGCAAACGGAGCCTTACCTGTGAATCTGTCCTTGACGAAGCGGCGGCTGCTCTCCATCCAGGGGAAGTTGAGGCTGCCGAGGCTGGGCACCGCCGGCATGGCGGGGATGGCGCCGGAGATCGGCGGCGGCACGGCCCCGGGGATGGGCCTGTGCGCCGGCACCCGGATCACGCCGCCCGGGGCCAGGCTCAGGTTCACACTGTAAGATCCAGACTCCTCGAAGGGCGCCGCGATGGCCGGGAAGGGGGCGGCGAGCGCCGGGTACGGGGCGCCGGGGCGGCCGGCGGGGCCGC
>NW_020448085.1:1005998-1033834 GCF_003343035.1 Apteryx rowi
CCCGCTGGGGCCGGGGGAGGCGGCTGGGGCTGCGGCCCCCCCCGGCTCGGGTGCCTGCGGGCTGGAGCCGGGGCCTCGCGCTGGGGCAGCCCCCGTCCATGGGGTGCAGCTGGGTGGAAGCAGCCCTGCACCCTGCTGGGCTCCAGGCGGGCCCCAGCCCTCCGCCGGCCCTCCGTGGGGCGGGTGCCAGGTATGGCATGGCACGGCACTGCATGGCATTGCATGGCATGGCACGGCACAGCCTGGCATGGCACAGCCTGGCATGGCACGGCATGGCATGGCCTGGCATTGCATAGCATGGCACGGCACAGCCTGGCATGGTACGGCATTGCATGGCACAGAATGGCCTGGCTTTGTGTTGCACTGCATTGCACAGCACAGCCTGGCATGGCATGGCATGGTACAGCCTGGCTTTGCATTGCACGGCCTGGCACGGCACAGCCTGGCATGGCACACCACTGCGTCACCCTGCACGGCACGGCACTGCTTGGCATGGTGCAACCTGGCATGGCATGGCACAGTCTGGCACGGTGCAACCTGGCGTGGCATGGCACGGTCTGGCACGGTGCAATGTGGCGTGGCATGGCACAGCGAGGCACGGCCCAGCAGGGCCTGGCTCAGCCCAGCATGAGGGCTGCCCAGCACCGAGCCACTGCGAGCTGCAGAGCTCCTCGCCCCGGCACAGGGCAGGGCCCTTCCCGGCTGCCAGTACCGAGCACTCCTGGCTCGCCGGGCAGCGCAGTGAGGCCTGGGCACCCCAGGCGTCCCGGCAGGCGCAGGGGGCCGGGGCGGTGCAGGGCGCCGGGGTGAGCCGGACCCTTGACCCGCTGCCCTCACTGCACCCACGGCTGTTTTCAGCGGTGCCGCGAAGCAGGGGCGCGCTCGGCAGCCCGCTGCCGTTCCTCCACGAATTTCTGCGCTTGCATCAGGCGCGCGTCACCCGTCTCCCCCAGCACCTCCGGGCGCCTGCTGCAGGACCTGCCCCGGCCTGCCGGCGTGCGGAGCCGCCGGCGATGCTGCAGGTTCGGCACGTCCCCGCAGGGGACGAAGGGGAGGACGCAGCTGCACGTGCCGCAAAAAAGAGGAAAGGGCTCCTTGCCCCGGTGCAGTGGAGCGGACAGGCCGGCGCGGTGCCCCGGGGCTGCCGGCGTGGTGCCGCATGGTGGCTGCAGGCACCTGGGGGGCGGCACCAGCGCCGGGACGCCGGGGTCCCCGGTGCAAAGGGAGGTGACAAGGTGACACCTTCGGCCCCGTGTGCCATCCTGGGCTCAGGCTGCCCGGGCTCCCTCAGGGACCCGCAGGGGCCCCAGGCAGCAGCTAACGCTGCCTCACGGCTTTAAAACGCCAAATGCACAAGGAGATAACGAAACCGTGCGGGGAGCACGCGCCGGGCCCCTGCGGGGCCACCGGGGCGCTGTGGGAGTCGCGGTCCGGAGGGGCCGTGCCGTGGGGCGGAGGAGCCGCGGTCCCTCCGGCTCGGGGAGCGCCGGCCGGGCCCGGCCGAGCTCGTGAGGCGCACGAGGCGGCGGGAACCGGGGCACCGGCGGCACCCAGCCTTGACTCCATTGCCACCACCCGCGGCAATGTTTTTTTTTATATATATTTATGCTTACTTATTTCTGAAAGGAGGCATTTTGTTTCCGGGGTGAGAGGGACAGGTCCCAGGAGCCCTGGGAGCGCTTCAAAGCCGGCGGGCAGCACTTCGCGCCACCGGGGCCTTAACGGCTGGCGCGTTGCAGGGGCTCCTCGCCGCCCGCGTCGCTCCCACTCAGGCTTTGCCTCATGCCATGGTGTGATGGCAGCGTCATGCTGTGCCAGGAGGCCGCGGCAGGCGCCTGGGTGGCTCTGCGCCCGCTCCGGGCTCGGGAGCGCGGCTCCGAGCGGGCCAGGCCCTGCGGCACAATGCTACTTGCAGCATGGGCGACGGACTCGCCTCCTCCCAAGAGCGGGGGCTCCAGGAGCCGCCGGGGAGCATCCGCGGGGCACGGCCCGATCCTGACGGGTGCGGAACGCCCGGCCCTGGCCCCAGCCCCAGCGCCCGGCCCCGCTCAGAGGCGCACGCTGATCCTCGCTCGTGCGCAGACCTGCCGCAGCCGGGGTTTCACAGCGGCTTGCGCCTCCGCTTTCTTCTTCCTCATCTCCTCTGCACCAGCACTCAGGTCCTGCCAGGTTTTTCGACTAAATACGCCTTTTGTTGGGCAAATTACATTAGGATGGATGCCGCAGGTATCCATTAAGGTTTATTTATCGTGATACCGCTCGGATCTCACACTTATAAATAACTGATGTTATGGCTTTTGTTTGTAGAAATGTAACTTACATATTTTATTACGCTTTCTGTAAACCTCAAAAAGAAGGTTGTCAAAGAAGCGCTCTTAACAGCAATCTAAGCTCAGGTACATAAAACCTACACTAACATTATTTTTTAATACAGCAAGGAAGCGCGTTATCCCTCTATAGTTTGAAAGGTTTGCTGTCATCATAAACTCCTACTACAATAAAACATTAACAAGTCCCAGGAATTATTTTCCGAGGCGTGCACAGAGCCGTGGCTGCATGGCTTCGAAGCCGCCCCACGCGGGCAGGACAAGGTGCTTAAACCTGCGCTTCCCTTCAAGAGCCCCTCTCCCCGCTCCAGCAAGCGGACCGTAGCAGGCCTCGGCGCTGCGCTGCGGACTCGTCTGTTCCCCCTCCTCTCAGAAAGGCGAAACGCTTACCCGCAGTTCCGCTGCCGGCTCCTTTCACTGGGACTATACACAAAGCATTTGGGGGAAAAATCTGACGTGTTTTACAGTCCCGATTTGTCTGCGTAATCAGGCGGACTCGCAGGGGTTGCTTGAGAGCAAGTCACAGGGGGGCTGGCCGGAGTCTCCTTTCTGACGTTCCCCCGTTCCCTTGTTTCCATACCTTTATCTATTTTTTTATAAGGAGAAAAAATTCAAACCCTTCTTAAGGCAATTATGGGGTAAAATAAACACGAAAAAAGCAAGGCATTACGTGTGCTTTGTAAACCTACCTGGGCCGTGCCCACCGTGGCAGCGCCCTTTCAAACAGCTGGCGGTTAAGAGGCTCGGCGCAGAAAGCGGAGCCGTAAACCCTCCTCTCCGCTCCGCTCCCGGCTGCAAACCTCCCGGCGAGCCCGTTTCCGCCACCACCCGCTCCGCGTAAACGCCTGCCGTCAGCCGTTAACCGAGAGGAAACGCCGTTGGGGCACCGCTGGCCAGCTCGCCCGGGCGGCAAGGTGTCTTTCTAATCCTGCTTGTCGGCTACCGCGAGGGCCGTGTTAGCAGGGAGATTCCCGAAGCGTACCGCGGCGCCCCAGGCAGCCCGGAGCCTTGCACTGAAGAAGGGCCGAGGTCCGCGTGCCATCATGAGGGCGCGCGGCGCTCTCCCTCTCGACACGCCAAACGTTGGCTTTCCGCAGCGCAGCGCGTGTAACCGCCAAATCGGCCAGTTTGCGAGCGCGGGACCGGCGCGCCCCGCCAGTATTTATTTCCGCCGCGTGACAAGGAAAAGCGGAGCTGCAGAACCGCTGAGCTTTCATCCAAACCGTATAATGCAAACGCACAGGCCTGTAAGGCGAAGGAAGGGTTTATAGAGCGAAACTGCCCAAAAAGGGGGCGGCGCTGCTCGGCCGGGGAGCCGTTTCCGAGGGCGAACCGGGGGAAAGCTTTCCCTAAACACACACACACACACACACACACACACACACACACACACACACGTGTGCCATACATTCATGTACACGCACACACACGCAGTGAATTATCTAGCAGTTTTACAACTTTCCCAATTTGACTTAGCAGCCAAAATTCTCATTTCATCAAAGACCGAAATGGAAAACGAAGGACTCCACTCGTTCTTATGTTTTTGGTATGTTGACCATGATCTGACTTTCCATAAAGTTTTCACACCTCTACCCGCAGCACGGGGCTCCCAATCCACATTTAGGAATACCAGCTCTTCAGTAACCTCAGCTGGACCCTTCCTTTCGGTACTGAGCACTCTTGGGAATCAGACCCTTTGGCTGTAGATTGACCAATTTCTTTGGCTAAGCTTAAATGAAAATAGAAAATTACTTAACAAAACAATGTCCTTTCAGATTTAGGTCCCAAAATTTAAAAAGATGTGGAAAAATAACAGTTGCACAGAAAAAAATTGAAAAAAAAATCTATGAGAAATATTGATGTGAACTTTTGCTCCTTGTTGGCCACAATAAAAAGTTCATATTCTTATCTAAAAAGTGCTGAAATATTACCAACATGCAAATATAAGAAGAGCATGAAAAATGCATGAAGTAGATTATTTACATTTTGGGGGAAAAAAAAATCCCACAACTCAAACCAATAGCAGCAGTTTCTAATTGCCCATAACAGCTTTTGGACATTATAAGCTAATTGGCTTATTGCTTAAAGAGCTCTAATTTTTGTTAAATCTTGCTTCAATTCATTTGTGTATTTCAGCAGCCCACACAGTAATTCGTACCCACCGCAGAATGAAATTAATTGTTCACACAAAATCAGGGGCCAGTACACAAGCGTGTACGAGGGGTTGTGTTCGGGCACACGCTGAACTCTTTACGATCCCCGATAGGGGAGGATGAATCTGCTAAATTGTCTGGTTTAGATGCAGGCTTTCATCTTCGTTGTGCCACACACCTTTCTAAATATGGGGTATAAGTCTCTGTATCTGCTTTCTTTTTTGTAGCGGTGGATTTAATTCTTCTTCAGCAGTGTTTCAACATATAACAAACGTTAAGTCTTCTTCTGTGCTTTTTCAGTTTCCAAGGACCTGGAAAACATGTACTTGTGAAATTGAAGTACTACCAGTATTTTATTAAGGGCTGTTACATTATCCCTTATTTTATTATATGCAACATTCTTGATTTCCACATCATATTTATAGGCTAAAATGCTTATTTTAAGTCTTCTACTTCGTTGCCCACCTTGTCATAATCCTCCTGTGCTGAAAAGAAATGTATAACATTTTGTAAAAAAAAATAATTTATTATTTCAAAAAGATGTCATATAAAATTTGTACTGTTTTTCATCTCATTTTCAAACAAATATGACCTCAGTGAAAGGGAGCTTGGATTTTTTCAGTGATCAGAAATATCACTTACTAATATGTATAGAACTGAGAATCATTAACTAATACAAGTTTAGAAGCAATGCATATTTATTTTGTTCTTTGGTTAAGTACTGTTTCTACACTATTTCATAAAGATAACAGAACAAGATAATAAATTTTGATAAGAAAGGCTGAGAATGTTCTTCAAGCTAAGGCTGATTTTACATCGTTTTCACTATTATAAATCCTTACATTTAGGCCAGAGATATAAAAAGGCAGAAGTTATCTTAAAAAAATAGTTTTCATGAGAGTCAAAATTTATCTAACAATATAGTGGGGTTCCAAAACTTTCAAAGTTGGTGTATTAGTCAGTGCTCTGGTTTCCAAAGTCATTGTCAACTCATCATATCTAAATTGCTGGGATCTGAGGCCCCTTCACTGCGCAGAGCTTCGGCCATGTCTCTTCGAAAGACTGACATGTTCTGAGTGAACCTGGGAAAAAGAAATCCCAAATGTTTGGTTAAACAAAACTTGTTACTGGAGATATTTATTTAAATAATTGGTTAAAAAAAAAGAGTAACTTAAATGTAAATTACATTGAAAGAAAAACAGAGGAAAACTTGCAAACAAAACCCCTAGGTGCCCTCAAAAATCAGCCCTATAAAATAATAGTGAGCAAATAAACATATACGGACAGCATTATAAACTCAGCCTACCAACAACGTGCAAGATTTTAAAAGGCAGTTGAGAAATGAATGCAATGGGCAACCTTTCCATATCACACGACTCGACATGTCCTCGTGCTCCCCAAACTCTGCTAGATGGCTCTCTGCGACATCTCCAGATGGTCATCAAGTCCAGGCTACCTCAGACCTACCTTCCTTTCTCAGGAGAGGTGTCAGAGTACAACCTGTCTCTCAGTGAAATGTGCTACCATCACCCATCTGGCACAGAACAAATTCACCAAAATATTCCCAAACAGCTCTTTACTGGCAGGTGTAGGAGGGGAAGTCCATCCAGTGGTATCACACCTGAACCTCAATGACAGTCTGACTTAGCCTTTATGACAGTCCGAACCTGATCTACTTCCTTGGTCCATCTCTTCTTGAAATGAAGTGTTTAATTGCTATTTATCACAGGTAATATGTATATTAACAAAAAAAAACCCCAACAAATAATTTAAAAAGTTAGACACATACATTGCACCCCCTCCATTTAGGATCTTTAAGTGTTTCTTTTGTTTGCAACCTTAGTACTCTCTGCTTCAGTTGTGTCAGACTTTGCAGGCTCACTACAGTGAAGCTGATGAAGTTTCCCACAGAGCGGCTCGTTAGGGTTCCTGCCTGCAAAGGACTCGGTGTGCAAAAGTGCTTACAAAACTGAGGGATCTCAGTAAAAGTCTCTTTGCAGGACCAGGCTAATAATCCTTCCTGACTGGCCTCACTGTAGTATACTTTATGGATATGTGTAGCAGCAATGTGGTAAGCTGGGGCTCACGCGTGGAAATACAGGATGCAATTACAAGTTCATTCTTTATTCTATTCATAATTTTCTACTTTTGCGTTATTTCCTTACTAATGGAAATTGATTTCTGCTCAAATTTAAACAAATGCAGTTAAAAGAAGCCTCCTGCTCCACAGAATAAATCCGAGTATGATTACAAATCAAGAACTGAAAACAGAAAAACCATTGTATTAAGTCATGCCGCTTGTTGGGGAAGTGGTGGCTTCAGAGTCTTCCTAAGTCTGACAGGCGGATGCTGCCGAGACAGAAGAGCTGCTTGTTCTGCTGAACTATCTATATCCCCTCTCCACCTGCACCCCGTGCTGCCCCACCTGCACTTCCACAAAAGCTCTCGAGAGCTTCCTCCCCGCTGCCTATTTTAGAATAATCCACAGAATTTAGAGAGGAAAGCGCACTTTCAATCCGTGTATACGTGAATCGAGCGCATGCGAAATGTCCTATCTGCAGGCAGCCCAAGTAACACAGGTCTCCGTCCACTCCCTGAGCAGGAAGAGCTCAGACAGTAGGGAGCAGGATTTCCCCCCACTGTCTGCCTAATGCCCCTCGATGCCAGCCTGGAGGTGACCGGGGAGTTCAGCCTCTTGTCCATTCCCTTTCCCTGAGCTTAGACTAGATCATTTAATGATCCCCTTTCTGGCCTTGAAATCTACAGGTCTCAGAATGAGGCAGCTCGGAGAAAGTGCCTATCAAAGCATGCTTCCCTCAGAAACAAATGTTATCTTAAGGACTTCTTCCCTTCAGTAAATATCAACAGATACGGAACTAAGAAACCATCTAGCTAAAAGAATGAGTTTTACTCAGTTTTTCATTTGTTCATTTTTCTTTTCTCTTTTCTTTTTTTAATCCTGAAGGACTGCTCAGTCAAATGAATCCCCTTGGGATTTACAGCTGTAAGGTCACACTGTGTCCTACAGCCTGCCCCTATCAGCTTGGCTTTCCTTGGTTTGAACAGACATTGTCTTTTCTTGTGGCTCTCTGCCTTGTCCCCAGGTCTGCCTAGCCATAATATATAGGAAGTCACACAAAGTCAGACTTAGGGTCATGGATGCGAACTCTGTACTCTTCTGGGTTCGTTTCCAAATCCATACCCTCCCTTTCTGGCTATCGCCCACAGTGAGACCACAGAGAATTTACACATTTAGTACTGGAATTTTATAGGAAAATGAAACAAAATTGTGATGACTATAATTAATGCAAAAATATTTAAGCATTAAACAAGCTCAACATAGTTTTCACAGCAACGAAGGATTATGACCCATCTGAGATTTCTGACTTTTAGGATTTTGACAAGCTGTAATTCCTCCCAAGAAATCAGAGAAATAAAATCACCAAATGATTTTAGTCATCATTTCTCTCCAAGACCTTTTCCAGTTTGTTTCAAGCTTGCTGGAAAGTTCTAGTCTGGACTGAGATTATGTCTCTATACTTTTAAGATTTTGTTTTGGCTGAATAATGCCTGTGGAGCAGAAAAAGCAGCTAGCTAATAACAAAAAGCTAGCGTGACTATTAACTGCAGCCAGACTCTCCATTTCTTTTGTGGCGACTTCCATTCTGTTTTTCTAATGAGGGCAAGATTGGGTGAATTTATGATTCATGTTAAAAAAATCCTTGCCATGTTAATCTTCAATGTGTAATCGGCCCTACTGGATCCTTTCCCATGCTGTCATCTCACAAGCAGTTGCCTAAGCCCAACGGCAGCAAGAAGAGGCTCTGTCAGAAGAGCAGCATCACGGGATGCTGAAGGAAGTGTTTTGTCAGAGAGATTTAAGGTTGAAAAAGGGGAGCTCTCGGGCTCCCCTGCTGTAATGATGCAGTTTTTCCCAAGCAAAAAAAGCAGCAGATGTGGCCTGGCAAACCTAGACTTTGTGAATAAGCTAGGAAGTATATTTATGACCAAGAAAATATAATTATTAAATGTTCAGGCTCTAACTGTTAAGTCTAAGGATGAATTCTTTGATAGAATATTATCTTTCAAAAGGAAGCTAAAAGGAATTGTAGCTGAAGGCCACCCAGATTACTTCCTATGTTATTTTTTTTTCTAATTAAAGGTTCTGCTTGTCTTTTATTCTTTCAGCTCACCTTTGTGTTATGAACTTACCTGTCTCTGTTCTTTACCAAAAGGTTTTGCTCAACTCCTTCCATAAGATTCCTAAAGCACTGGTCAAGGACTTCGCGTTTGTTGTCCGGCTGGCTGGTTATCAAGGTTGCCCTTAGTTCACTGAAGTACTATGATAAAAAAAAAAAAAGTAGAGAACATTTATAAATGAGGGCTGGAAATTTAAAAACAGTTACTCACCTATGCCTGCAGCATTCCTGAGCAAGTGCTTCACATGTTGCTCTCTGTGAGATACTGATGGCACCGCCTGTCCTAGCGGATCATTTCAGCAGCACACCCAAGCACTGCTCCACCTTTGAAGGGGCCCTTTTCTCTCCTCTGTTTTTTCTGTTTCAAATTCAAATTCTACTCTCAGAAAGAGGAGATGGTGAGCTGGGAAACTCAACATGCAGGCTCGCTTCACGGAACTGCAGTTACATGCAAGTAACTTTCCTTTCTTTGTCCAGGGTCTTCTGTAGATAATCATTCTTGGGAGTCTGGCAAGCGACCCTGTTTGAAGAGGGTTTCAGATGCTGCCTTCCTGAACTGCACCAACGCCAGAGACCAACCTAATGGCTAAAGCCTTGTGATACTGTCCTGGCTGCCACCTTACAAGTTTCAAATGTAGAAACACATCTCAGAGAGGTGGCAGAAACCTTCTCTAGCTGACTACTCTAAGTCTTCTTGGAATGGTGAGAATCTGTGCGCTTCACCGTGGAATCTAACCCACTTCAGTGCTGTGATGAGACTGACACACCTTTACTTCTTTAGAAACTAAATAGTCTATATGATTTTCTATATTCCTCTCCCCATTATACTCTGGCAGATCTATAGACTAGTTAAAATCAAACTTGTTACCACCTTAGGACAAAATTTGGTTTAGTCTAGAAACACAGAATTGGAGGGACCTCCCCAGGTATCAACTACCATGCTACTGTGGCCAGGCAAGTCATATAATACTGTTCAGTCTTTATTACGTTGGCTGTGTCAGTCTAACTCCTAGGGCCTTGGGCACAAGCACATCCATGGTATGAACACTGACAGAGACAATTATTCAGAGGAGAATGATCCATTCTGGTGAATCTGTGCTCAGGTACCTGGCAAAATGTTGGGGCAGTCTGATACTGTAATCAAGAAGGAAGCAATGCTGCTGGTACAATATATCCCATTTTACAGTATCTTCTTCCTGTCTAAGCATTCAAGAGACAGGAGGAACAGTGGTTGTATCTCCCGGCTCTGCTACTAGAAATTTCCACCAGTCCAAACTGCATTATCAATAACCAAAAGTCAAAGATATGCAGAAGCCACACTAAAATGAATGTGCTCTTTAGGCTCAAGAATGGTTACAAATAACCACAGATAAAATGACCTTACTTGTAACTGCTCAACTGATTCTGTCAAAGACACACTTGCACATGTAGAAGAGCCTAAATTCATGCCCAAATTTCAGATACATAACAAGAAAACTTGTTAATGGTGGGCTGAAAATCAGTTTTCAGTATTCAAAATGTGGTAGACTTTTGAAGTTAATTTAACTTAAAAAAAAAATATCAGGTTGCATGGTACTGTACAGACAGTTAAAATGCACAGTAGTCTGAGACTTAACAGGTTTCTGTAAAACTTGTTGAACAAATCTCATATTAAACACATAAGTTTCCCATCAAAACTACTGCTCTCCTGTACACAAGAAGAAATAGGGGATAACAAAAGAATCTGTAGTAAAACCTTAAAATTCTAAAGTATGCCCTGACAAATCAACAGGATTATAGGAAGTGCAAATCTCTTTAATGCCTGCTTGCAAAATTACTTACACTCAATCCACTTCCTTTCGAACCAGAAAGGGCCTGTATTATGCATCTTTGCTATCCACAGCTAGTGCAGTCTTGCAAGCAAAGGCAGCAGCTGATCGAATAGCTGGTCCCAAACTACTTCGGAACTCAAAATTTAAAATCACCTGGGAGATGGTGTAAAAGACGAAATATTTGCCTGTGACAAATCCATGCCAGCAGCCTAGTCTCAAGGTGAAAAATGCCTGGTTAAATTTAGAGAAGGCCACAACCCCAAGACTTTGTCCATTGTCCATCAGTTGTTTTTGCAACAGGGGTATTCCAAGAATTTCTGTAAAGTCAACTCCATAATGGAAAGTATGAACAGCACCCTCAAGTAATAGCAAAGAAAACTATCTTTACCGGTGGCCTAATATTAATGATGAGAGCACCTCCACTGGCATCAGCCAACCAACCTTGGGGAGCTGTTCTGAGCCCCGGGGTTTCTAAAGCTTCTCTGCAGTGGCATTGCTTTTGCCAGTAGGTGCAAATGCCTGTGCTGTTCTTTGGTTGAAGGACAAGAGCCAGAAAGGGACATTGTTGCTACTGGATCAGAACACAGAGGCGTTTTTCTGCCAATCTCTTGCCACTAGGATTCAAATTAAACTTGCTCTTGCTGCAATGAAGTAAGGGGACAATGTCGGGAGCCACCTGTAACCAACCCATTGCACAGACAGCTGACACTGTCTCAAAAGATTCAGCATTGTTTTACGGTGGGCTTCAGAGTCCTATTCCCATTTTGGCACAGCTACCCCTACTGGGACAAGGACGTGTACATCCCAATTTTTCTGAGTCCCCGAATAAACCTGATCCCTTCCTTTTGAGATGAATTATAGCAAAGAAGATCCCATTAAAACAAAGGAGGGAGAACAAGCAGTAAAAGTAAAACACAGCGTGTGCTTGCCATCACAGGAACTGTGGAGACAGACCCGACCTGAAATAAAGAAACCCATTTTCAATAATGAAACCAGCAGTGCACTGAAATGATCTAAGGAAAGACAACTTTTACAGCCATGTAAGCAGGCTTCCTACTTTTTCTGGGGCCCTGCTGAACAAGAAATAAATACGCTTGATGCAAAAGGGGCAACACGAATATTGTAAATTACATTTCCTGTTCTCCACCCTTCTACAAGAAACGTAGGACTTGTTCCTCAGTAAAGGCGCTTGTACATATCCATGTCTGCTAAACAAAACACATAATCATTAGAACTAGTCTAATTTCAGTAAAAAGAACATTCTGCCAGTCACAAATTTATTCCTTATGATTTACAGCTCCACGGTTTGATCTTCAAGTGAAATATTTAATTTCTTCTCATACTGAAGCAGCTAACATCAAAACCACATAATTAATATATAGTCAGGCTAATACTTAAATGCTATAAATCAGAAGCATTATATAAACAAAAGTGTCGTCTTGAACAAGATTGGGAATGCACAAAACTACTTATTTCCCACTTTTATAATGATGCAGTGACTCAGAGCAGATAGAAAATGATTAGTTTTCCTTCCAAAGTAGGAAATATTGCTTCCATCTGTAAAGTATAATATTGTGATGTCATAAAGTTTTCCTAAACACTGAATTTGCCCTTATTCCCTCTCAATCATTTTAAAAGAACTGCTCTCTCTTATAGAGCTTGGATTTAAATCACAATAACACACCAAGAAGATGAATGACAGTGCTATTGGATATGGCTAAAATTGGATCCTTCAGCACAGGTGAATGATGAGACAGCGCTTCTCTTCTTGATATATTTTCTTCTTCTATTAGTTTCCTTCCATAGCTGGGATTTCAGTTTGAATTTTAATGTATGCGGTTGCTGCTAATCTTAGTGTCTTATTTTTTTCCAGCACCCTCTTATTGTATAGACAATTCATTCTCCAAAGCAGTAATACACTGAGGCTTGTGACTGCCCAAGAGATAAAGCAATTCAGAATAAAGTTAGAGCTAGCTCTGAAGTATGGAGAATACAACAGGTCAGTATCTTCAGAAACAATGCCTTGCCATACAGAAAAATGCACACATTTAGATCAGCTCATATTCATTCACTCAGATGGTTTCCATTTGAGACAATATTGTCTATACTAAGTCACGAGGGAAACATGATGGGTATATCCAAATTCATAGTTTCAGATTTTATTGAAAGGGCAAATTGCAGAATATTTCCTGGTTTACAGACTCTGCCACAGACGCACACAATCCAAATTGCAATCAATGCGAGTGCTTAAGTGTAAAGGCTTAGCTAATCCCCCCCAGCCACTTGTTCTTGTGAAATGCTCGAAAAACCCCCCCCAAAAAACTGGTTAATTATTTTTCTTGGAAGCAATTTTTGACATGATTTCCATAGTGTTCTTGTTTCAGATTTCTATCTAAAAGCCACATGAGCTTGCATAATTTCAGTTTTTGCTCAATTCTGGAAAAGCAAAGATCCAACATTTTATTATAAAAAGTTAACTATACTTTCACGATCTAAGGCTGGACATAAGCACTGAGGTAAAGGTTTGAGAGAATTTTCCATTAAAACAGAGCCACTCGGCCTTTGTGAATGAATCTGTAAACCTATCAAGTAGATGAGTTGAGTACTACTCTCTACTCTTAGTGTAGGCATAAGGGAGCAAAGTCTCAAGGAAAGAGATGGAGGATTTGAAAGAGCAATGGGCAGCTTTGTACAATATAGCATAATGTATTTGAACTACTTGGGCATGTGAAGAGTGAATCTGGCAGAATTTCTGAAATACTCACTTTCTCATTGAGGAGTATAAGTCCTAGCAGTGGTCTTGACACAGACCATTGGTTTCTGCAGTCTTCAAAAATGATGGTGTTCATTAGGATTGACATCATCTGAAAGAAAATTCAGAGAGGTTACATGAATTTGGATACCCCTGCTATACTGCATGATTTGGAGAGAAGGAAAAATTAATGATGCCTTGAGTAACCATGCTGAAATCACTGAAATCTCATATAGGACTGTGACATCACACAAGTCATCCTTCAAAATAAGTATTTCCATAACCAGAACTACTACCTGGAGAAAGCTGAAGAAAATGAATGTCAAAGGTTTGCTCCAAAGCAGAAGTTGTAATCACAGAGGATGAAACAAATATGAATTGAGATTTAGAGTTGCGTTCATTTAAGACACAGACTCTGATATCGCTCCAGGGATCTGCCCCTTTGTCACACTGCTTCCAGTAGAGTAATACATATGTGAGCAGTAATCTATATTAGTTTCAGATTAACCCCTAGGCACTATTCAAGATTCTGCTTTTCTCAAACCCACCTTTCTTCTTGCATGAAACTGCAAGGCATTTGAACGGAGCACTCCTTTTTTTGATGGAGGCAATCCTGATACTGCAAAGAGTCTAGAAATCCACATACCATTTCCACCTCAGTTACAAATCCTGCATGTGATCTTTGATATTTTACTTCTGCGACTTAATCTATGGAGCTCTGCGGTGGGGATAAAGCTACTCGATCAGCTTTTGAAAGCACTGAGATCTATCAGTGCATACAATCAAGTACTATTAGCACCCAAATAAAAGATATGGACTTCCCTTTGCGGGTTGGCTGGCATGTAACCAGAGCCTTCAGATCAGTCCACAAGGAGTATTCTCCTTCTGCGGCCTTTTCTGGGCTTGCTGTGCAGCTATACCTCTGCCAGCACGTAGCTAGGAAGGGTAGACTTATTTTAGGGATTGGCACAACTTTTGTAAAAAGAACTAACAAAATAACTATAGAATCCATTTACAGATAAAATGCTCTGACATATCCTTGAGACACGTTAGTCCAAAATGCCAAAGGCCACAACATATACGAACCTAAAATCATTACTCAGAGATTAAACAGAGTGAAAATTTGTAAAATGTCACCAGTAAATAGTTTGACTCACATTTATAAAATATCTACACCCTAAAACCAAACATAGAGAAAGTAGAAAGTCATTAAATCCTTTCTTCTAGGCCAATGAGTAGCTACGAGCAGGGTCTCCAGAGAGCTGCCACACTGCAAACTAGCCTGTAATAACTGACCAAGCCTAAGTCAAACAGCATGTTTCACTAAATGAAAAAGATGAATCCTAGCAGTACAGATCACCTGCAACACAGAAAATAGAGATATCCACAAATTATTTGAGCTTTCAAGTTAGGAACACATGCTCTGGTGTGGGAAAGGCCAATCTTTCCCCCGACTTCCCAGTTTACCTGCCAGGCAAACTATTTTTCCATTACTCATAGGACAAAAACAGTTCAATATTGCTTTGGTATTCATGCAAACAATTCAAAAACTCTGTGCAAGCCCTAATAGAAACTTGCTTTCCAATCATGAACAGTAATTATAATTCCTTGTAATTTCATTCGTCTCCAGGTTTTTACCTTGGCAGCTTGCAACAAAGCCAGCTGTTAGGACAGAAGTATTTCTTAAGTAATGAAATAAAACCACCTAAGTTGTAATTTAGTCAGTGCACCAAGACTGGCATACCATACTTCTTAGAAAAAGTGCTATACATGTAGAAAGACTTCCAAAGTGATGCTTAACCTAAAGATGGCATGCTCCGTGACAAGTACACATCTGATCCAGGGGGAAGAGTGCCAGCTCTTCAAACTCCAACTTTATCAAACAGCTCAGGAGGATGCCTTTAAGGTCTCTAGTCCTGAATTGCTACTAAATTGCAAATGAACTGCAAAGCAAATATTCTAGGAAAGTTTTTGGCCTTAATCTGGAAATCCACCCCCTCCTCCCCCAAATTCACCAGGGAAACACTTATTTGTCTCTGTGCATAAGTAGTTCAGTCAATACTGAAATACAGCAAGGAATACAATAAATGTTACAATTCATAATAACCAAGACAACATAAAAAGCAATCTACATAAATGTGACAGGATAGGAAGCGGCGAGAGCTTCCCTCCCAGTTGCAAGTATTTCCTCTGACAAGATCCTGCATCAAATGTTTTTAATTTCACTTCTCACTCTAAGGATTAGTGAAAGAGAGCCTTTGCAGCACTCGGGATCGGTGCAGGAATAAGCCAGCGTTCAAAATTTAGTCAGGTCTCTTTGAATACACATAACGTACCTAC
The DNA here is from genome assembly GCF_003343035.1 of Apteryx rowi. NCBI lineage: Eukaryota > Metazoa > Chordata > Aves > Apterygiformes > Apterygidae > Apteryx > Apteryx rowi. Next base: position 1,021,581 of record NW_020448085.1, read on the forward strand.
ACATGTGCATGTCTGTTTTCTGCATGGACCAGCCTATTCCTTTCAATTAAATTAGTTACAGCACTGCCAAGTGCTGATACTTTTCATGTGAAGTTGTCTCTGCAGAAGAACTGCTGGGACTAGCGGTACCATAGGACTAATAACAGAGAGGTCGTAAAACCTGCCCGTGAGCTCTCTGGAACAGTGATTAACGCCGCTCATGAAGTTACATAACTTTATTACTTTCAGAGGCAGACAATTTGGAGTCCAATCAGGTTGTCTTTGCAGATGTCTTCCTCCTTCAAGGGTGAAAAATCGAGCAGGTAGATGGCTCAGCATTATGAGATGCAAGCATAAAACTGGGGCAAACATATCTATCCTATCAAGATGTCCGTCTGATGCAGGCAAGAGAATATTACATCATTAACAGAAGTCAACTGGCAATTACTGAGCCTAATCAAAATCCATGATAATGGCCTTAAGCCTCCTTTTCCCATTTTCCATGTTTCCCCATTACAACCACTTCTGCTGCTTTGTTTTACTCTTTGGGTTTGGCTTCCTGTGCTACTTCCGCACAAGTCCACAACAAGCTGTTTGCATCCCAGATACTTCTCCGTTTTACAGTACTGCTGACACACTCCAAAAGAGACTGTGCCCAGAAATAAGCAACAGGAGACGCCTGCTGTAAAGACCTTATGTCCAAGTGATGCGGTCTGCACAATTTCATGCAAAAAGCAAGGAGCAGGTCTAGTCTATGCTCATGCTACTTTATAATGAAGCTTTGCCTCAGCAAACAGCACATTTACTGATGACGCACCCGAGTTAAACTCTTTCTAGGTGAGAGGTATCAGCCTTTCGTTCAATTTCACTAACTCTCCCTCCCCTCTTTATTCTTTTCACATAGCGTAGAACAGCTTCTTCCTACGTTGACAAGTGACATCCTCAGCTTTCTCCTTCGGACCTCGCGTGACCAATGACTTGGCTCTGTTGCTGCGATCTGGTGTAATCAGGAGAAACAGGTTGATCCACGCAGAAAAGAGTTTCTAGATACTTCACACACAGCTCCACATATACGAACATGTTTGTTGCTCCCCTGAGTTGTTTACATCATGAAGGAATTGAAACTCTTTGAGCTTCTGAAGGAAGTGCTGAAATAACGTGCCTCCCTCTTTATATTGTATTTGTCAACACACTTTTACATACACTTGTGTTTATGATAGCAACACGTACAGGAAATGTTATTTTATGATGATAAAATCTTTCCCAGTAACATACAGAAATGAGGAGATGAATACACTTAGCAAGCTAACTCCACTGCTCCACTGCTGCTAACACTACCAGCTTGTCAGCTGGACCAAGCTACACACGCCCAGTGTCCAGCAGTCAAGAGCAGCAGCAGCATTTGCGTTTTTATTTCAGTTCTTTTGAGAACTGCAAAGCATTTCCTAGGTGTTAGTTAGCTTCAAAACATGCTACGGAGATACCTCAGTGTTACTATCACATTTTACAGACGGATTGATTGACCCAGGATCAAAGGCTATATGCAAAAGCCACAGGGATACAGAATGACCTGGAGCACCCCCTCAACCTTCTCAGCTTCCTTCCAGCCACCACCAAATCTTGGCCATGCTGCTGCTGGAGTCCCCAAGGCTCCCTAGGCAGCAGCAGGAGGAGGTGAGGTTCAGGTGGACTTGCCCGTATTTAGCGTGCAGGCATGAGAGGGACACCCATGCTAAGGTGCACCCATCTCGTGCCACCTTTGCCAAAAGTCTCATCATCTAATTGGAGATCACAAATCAACTCAATGACAAAACAAAGCACAGAAGTAGAATTCATGGAACATAGAGATTTTCTTTTTTTCTAGGTGGAAAATACTCTATTTGTTGAAAGTGAAATATTTTCTCAGATCCCGCATGGAATTTCTGGTCGCGACTCCCTTCCAGCACCGCCGACGCACCAGTCTCCAGGGTGGCCGGCTACCACCTGAAATACTTAACTCCCTACTCATGCTCCAGCACAAAACACAAAGTCTCAAGGTGAAGAAAGAGACATTCAAAAAAGAAGGGGGTGGGGGAGCAGGTAATCTATTTTTGACGTGGTTCAAACCAGAAACGTTGCCTCTGGTTCTCTTAGCCTAAACGTGGGGCATCACTTTATTTGGTTCAATAATGTTTCTCCTGACACATTTGCTCTTTATGAAAGAAACTATTGACAGAAGAGGTAAGGGTAAAGAACTGTTCTTCCAATAAATTAATTCTTCACAGCCTCTTTCCCTTCAGAGCCTCTTTCTTTCTTGGGTGGAGGAGGAAAATGTTGTTCAAGACACCACTCATTATGAAAACTTTTTCTAAGGGAAGCTGGGAAAGTAGATGCCTTTCCATTAAAAAGCCTTTTTGCTGCTTCATATTATCAATAGAATAGCACTCGCATCATAGCAGGTCCCATAACTCATGTCCCTCTCCCATATGTTGGTATGAATATTTTATTCTGCAGCAACTAATCACATTTTTAACGTAGAGAACATTACATAACGCCAGAGACAGCATTATATAATGCTTTACAAAAGATTTGGAAGGATCTAAAAACATAAAGAGCTTTTAACCAAACACTTGGATGGTAAGTACACTCCTTTTTTCCATTCAGAACCGAAAAAGATTCTGATTTTTGTTGCTTGGCATATGGAGCTCGGTAGGCTTTTACAGCTCTGCCTTTAGACAGTCAGCTCTTAATTTAGGACCTGTGATTACTAATTTAAATGTCCTTTGGAGTTCTCAGTTCTTTCATCATCAATTTTTCCTACGTCAATAAATGGATCATCATTTACTAATATTATTAGCAAGACCTAAATGCTCCAAGATTATTAAATACCTTAAATTTTCATCTGTTGCTTTAAAATATTTATTTTACTAGAAAGCCTAACTTTCAGATTGATATTTTCCATTTTCAGTCTCTGTTCAAAGGTAGAACTTCCAGAGCAAATACAAAAATTAAAGTCTGCTATTCTGAAAGTAAGAACCAGCACATTATTCCCACACTAAAATTATTTTTTAATTGGCAGAAACAGCACATTAGTTGCAATTTGCAATATGTAAAGGTTTAAGAATCGTAAGTCTTGTCCCTCTAAATTATGAAGTCACCTTAGGTCAGCGAAGAGCTTGCACCCAGCTGTTGCAAGGGCAGCAGAAGCAGCGAAGGCCGGTGCCGCGCTGCTGGGGACCCATGCGTGTGCTGAGCTGTAACAGCTTTCTTTCTGGACAGCCTCTCCGCTCTCTCCTGTCCTGTTGCTAATTTTCATGAAATTTATAGGAAGAGGGGAGGAGTTGGGGAGGAAATAAGAGCAGAGGACCTCAGACAGAAAATACAGACAAACCATGAAACCAAGCTACCACGCCCACCATCATCTTTCCAGCTGCTGCTCTTAGACCAAGGTTTTCTTCCAACTTATGAAGGCTACATTCCTACAGATTTCTGTTAACAAAAATATAGAATTTCACCCTATTTACACATATCTCTGAAGTATATACTTAAATAAACACTAATACCTAAAAATCTCATGATTCAACAACTGAAGCTCAAAGAAGCTGCAGGAAATATTAAAACTTAAAATAAAATTGTGAGAGTTCCAATCTTGAATCTCTGTTTGGTACAGTACAATTGGGCCTGGCCTTTCTGTTTCATTTTATGAAAAATTAAGGTATAAATGGCTGAAAACCCAATCCTGATATCAGGGCAGGGTGTCTGGGTGACACACTGCATATTATGAATGAGAATATGTCTGCAGCTGGTGGACCAAAATGCAATTTATTCACAGGGTATTCCTATTACTTGTATGTTATTTCCTGCCAGGAGGGTCTTTCTTCCAGTGTTCAGAAGAGATGGAAAAGATGGTCATAGATGTTAAAAAGGAACAGTTGCAAAGAGCCTGGACTCTGGCATTTTGCTGCATATGTCTTTAGAACTGGCCAAAGGACCAAAAGTTACGGGGAAGCTCACTCAAAGCAATCCTAACTACGAGCCAGCAGAAATAAACATAAAGTAAGATTGCACTAGCTTATTATGTTAAATCTGACTTTGTATCTGAAAAAGAAATATGAGCACATACTTCACCATTTATGCAAAGAGATACATTTTGGGTGATAGCTTAACGCTAATGACAAGCACCTGTCCAATAAAATTACTACACCAGATCTGCTGCAAACAGTTTTCCATTTTTTTCCACTGTTAAAATAAACTGTCATATGTTAATAGCACAATAACATAGATCAGTAGGGCAAAGTGGGCTTTGCAGAACTAAGGCTCACTTCCATCATTTCCTACCTTCCGTCAGTAGTGAGCTGGCTTTCAAACAGCCGACAAGATCATAAAGCAGATGTTTGCACTGCACCAGAAAGCAACTACAACAGAGCTGGAACGAGAGAAGCAGTTACGTGCTGCACAGGAGTGATTCACAACGAAACAACTTGCCCTACACTAGCCTGTTTTCAAACAGCGAATTTAATCTCCTTCCACTAATTTGAGGGCACGCTCTAACATGATGGACTATGTGCCTTTTAAATCGTACTTGCATCTGAATTGTTTATGTGAAGGACTGTGATACTTGGCCCAAGCTCTCCCATCAGAGCAGGGTCCATCCGTCCTAAGGGAGATGGTGCTCCTGGGTGAGTTGGTATCACTCAGGGACCAGGGCTGGAAGAGATGGCAGCTGGCCACTACAGCCTCACCTACAATAAAGCAGTGCGTCTCGTGGGATGGACAGTTTTGCCTAGTGTAAGGATCGGCTACATTAACGACGGGAACAGTTACCTCCAGCACCAGGGAAGACGTCTGATGAATGAAATACCTTCTCTCTGCAGGGAACGGGGATACATTTCATTAATTATTACCTTCCAGGGTGCACTCACTTGCTTCTGCCTGTGCTGAATTTCACGTAAGCCCTCTGTTGAGTGTCACGTACTCCCACGCTGCCTGAAGTGCTAGATTCTGTGTTTGGGTAGCTGGTGCAGCTGACAGATGTTTACAAACTCATGTTATCTGCACAGCTTCTTTTTGCCTACCCATCTGTGCTCCCCGATAGAAAATTATTCTACCTCAGGCTGGAATAACTTATGATTGTGAAATTAACTCATAATCTGATTTTTTTTTAAGCTGGTAGTATTCAGAGATTTTCAGTTGTAGATGTTGTAGTGGCCATTTTAGGTTGACCCATGCTGCTTATTTCAGACTCAGCCGTTTGTAAGCAGGCAGCTGGGAACGTGCAGCACAACAGCGTTTTTTAAGAACGGCAGAACTCTGATCAACCAGAGCTTTTGGAACATACAATTGGTCACAATTTGCACATAGGTTTGGTGCAGGAATAGGCCAAGTTCTTAAAAATTCTTATTAAAAAATTAACACACATTCCTCTCTGCTTTTAGCAGTAATGAGGAGACAGCTAGGTTTAGGCCTTTGTGCAACACAGTCAGTGTCGTCACTGAGGAAGATCCGTAGCGGGCTTTCCAGCCGGCACAGCAGGGAGCTCTCCCGTCTCGCAGAACCAGCACTCTTCACTGAGAGGTGACAACAGAAGAAGTCAGTGTCTACTGCCTGCATCTCTGAACAAACAACCGGTCACAGATTACTCAATCCTCTTGGGAGGAGGGAACAGCAGTTTCACCTACACCAATTGCCTTCAGCAAGAGTATCTCCAGGAATGAAAATGCTCCTGCATCTAAATCTTCCATTTGTCCCTTCAGCTGGCACTAGGACTTACAGTGTATATATTTCTTAAACTCCTTGAACATGAGCTGTCACCCTTCTCTTCTCCAGCTCCTGAGAAATGCACTGGGGCCTTCCCTTGCATCACTTGCTGGGAGTGGGAGCACAAAAACAGCTGGGGATTTTCAACATTGCAGTAGGATTTCAGCATAGGAACTGGGATCACTAGTTTTCTGATCCCTCTATTACAGGAAGGCCTTCCAAAATGCCAGTCGTGTGGGGAGGGAAGACAAGACCAGAGACTACCATCACTGGAAAAATAGAAGCATTTAGCCTAAAACCAGCTGGAGGTTAATCTCAAACTTCATCTACAGAAAGGTTCTAGATATGGGAAAAGCTACCTATGGAGGGAAAGGCAGAGCAAGAGGTCAGCTCTAAATTCCTAGTCCAAGCAACTTCAAGGTATCTCACCCTGAGCGGGGGCTTATCCCCGAGTCTGAACTTGCCTCACGCTGCCGCTGAGCAGCAGCACGCTTGTGTGCAGGCAAGGCTCCGCGCAGCCCTCAGGGACAAACCCTGCACGCCGCGGAGTAGCTGTTCACTTGGGCTCAAGCTTGCACTCATCTGCAAGTCGAGCCCAGCCTGGCATCTATCACGTAACCCAGCTGCCCTTGCAGCAGCACCAGGAGATTTGGGGATCTCTTTTACAAGAGCCCTGATGTTGCTTGCCACAAGGCAGCTGGGCTTTGCAGGCAGCTTGAAAGTAGGCTCAAACGGTGTGGACGTCTGCCAGGAGCAGACCCAGAGGCATCCCCCCCCAGCAACAGTAACCAGTACTACAGAGGAAATTACACCAGGGTAATTATTTTACCGGTATCTACCTTAGTTTAGCACTGATACGGATATAATCAGCAGGGACAAGGAGGCAGGCTGGGCTTTTAACCCACACCTTGAAGGAAATCAGGGTGGGAAACCCAGAAGCCTGACTTCAAACACTAGTCAAAGATCCTCTATAAAGCAGTGACCTACTCAATTTCAGCAGGGCAGCGTACTAGCTCAGAACTTAAACAGGCTAATTAAAGTATTAATTAAGGATTGCCTAACAACTTCAAGCCTTTTCTGCTTTCAAACCGTTCATAAATTAATTCTAATTGTGTAACAATTAAAAGTATTTTCCCATTTCCGATGAACTGAACTGTAACTGAAGCTATTGCAAATAAACATAAAAGACAGATGATAAAGATGGTAATAAGCATATTGCCACTGCGTCTTGAATAGTCACCAACACTTCTTAGCGAATATCATCTTTCACAACAACAACAAAGGATAAGAGCACAAGGCTATTTCATGCAGTCATCAAAACAAAATGCACTGAACATTATATTTCATACTAAATACATTACCCTGGCAGTTTGACACTCAACATTTCAATAGATATTGCGTCTCTATCAACATTTGCGCTGAATTTCTGCAGATGGACTTTTAAGTATCAATAGAAGATTACTTTACTTGTCACACTAAAAAGATTTTAAAGGATGCCTGCACACACTTCATTTTTAATTTTTTTTTTTTTAAAGGGAAACGAAACAGGAATTCAGAAAGACGGTGATACCGAAAGGTCAAACGCTGTGCTCGGTAGCAGTCTTTTGTGTGTGGCGTTCTTGCAACAGCTAAACTGTCTCTCGTCCCTGATTTGCCCAGCAAAGAATTGGAAGCTTTTGGTAAAGCTAAACTAAACTAAACTAACGGTGTTGCCAAATCTCACCGATCTGTTTTGAATCTTCAGAATACTTTTATATATATATATTTTTTTTTACTGTGCAGGTTCCTGGAGACATGTAAATACATGAGAGCCTCAGTTTTCACTGCAAAACCCAAGCAAGTAACCACCAAGAAAAAAATAACCCACTAAGTTTCCAGACCTTGTGAAAACATGAATGTCACAGGGTCACCAAAAAAAAAAAAAAAAAAAAGAGAGAACAGCAATATATTAGCCTAGGAAATCATGTGAATTTTGAGGTAAATACTAGAGTTCTAGAAATTGGAAAATTTAAATTTAAAAAAAATGTATTTAGTGCATGCTGGTCCCTGGTTCTCTGCAACGCCAGAGCCTTTTGCACTGGCTGCACACCTTCTCCCATGTTCAGAGTGGCCACTGACCAGGTCAGACCTCAGCGGCAATTCCTCGTCACGCACTGCATCTCCACGCAAGCATCGCCTCCCCACGATAAGCTTTGATGGGCCATTGCTATGATACCCAACAGCAATTAAGCATCCCTGGAAGTCACTGCTATTCTAGAAATTTAAATTTAATTTTTTCCCGATGGGGGAAGGGGAGGGTGTTTGTTCACTGAGAACAAGTTTCATTACTCACACAGCAAATCTGCCAGTAGACGATCGTGGAATGTATTGTCACCTTTCCCTATCCATTTTGTAAAGATATTGCTTTCTTTCCAGACTGCAAGCATCACTTCTAACTGGATTTTGAATTATAATGTGAATTTTACAAAATTATTGGTGCTATTCATATCGCTAGTTAGATTCTACTGAATGGCAATATTTCCTGCCCTTCCCCAAACCAGCACCTCTTAGTATTTTATATAAAACAACCACGGACAGCAGAAATTGAACACTTCCAAGTAACGTAAAATATTACATTGTACTCAGTAAACAAGGAATAAAACATTTTTATACTTCTCCTTAAACTTATTTGCTTTTTGAAAATATTTACGCTGCATAGAAGACACAAGGTTTTTGAGAAATACAGCCAGTTCTTCTTCTTTAATTGAAACATTTATGCTTTTTGTTCCACTAGCAAAAAGCAACGAACAGTAATAATGTAAGATAAACCTACAAGAAACTTATAGATATGATTGTAAAACAACATCACCCTAATGCTTTCATTTAATTACCCTGAAATGCATTCTATTTAATATTCATTACTCAAAAGCCAATTTAAAAGAGAAAGAGGTGAAGGGACTTATTCAGAAAGACGGACTGTCATTCACTGCAATAGTTATCTAATATACAGAAGTTAATAAAGCAGATTAATCTACAAGTCCCTTTAAGCCATCACTGAGTTTAGAACAACTGCCTCTTTGACCTCTAACCCTCCCGCTGTGCACCAGTAGCAGGTGCCAGCTGCACTAAAATTATGGCTGACGCGTTTTAACGCAAAGTCTTTTCTTACTTTGCTTCTGACCAGCAGCTGACCCTGTAGGAGCGATTGTTTCATGCGCTGGCCTAAAGGCTACATAAACCAGCAACTGATAAACAAAAGCATACACACACCAGCTGCCTAGCCCGAGGGGGCACATCCAACACTGACGCCCCTCGCGGTTTGCGCTGCGAGCCGAATTGCAGCTTTTTGTTCCGGACGCGAATTCTGGACAATACTTGTTACTTCGTGGAACGAAACTTCTCTCCAGCCCAGGAACTGTTTGCGTAAACCGTATCACGGCTTCGATGATTAAGAGGAGATTCCCAATTTGATTTAGTGCCATTATTAAGAGCATGAAATCTTCGGATACATCACTAATGATGATGTATTTTAACACTAAAAGTCTTAAAATCTAATTACTTGATTCACATGACAATGAACCACAACATGGCTTTAAACAAAGCAGTATCAGAAGAGACACTAAGCTCATTAATATTTTTGATTTCTTAACCGACAGCACTTATGTAGCGATAGCTATATGTTTAGCAATATACTTGAGACCTGGGTTGCTGCTGCCTTTATACATGTGCAGTAAGTAGTGTGTATGAAAAAAAAGTAACTGTATTTTTCATTAAGATAAGATGGTTTTGACATAGTTATTTTGCTGATACAAATTACACAACCACAAAAACAATCAGAGTAATGATTAAATGTAGTTATGTACATGGGAGACTACTAGTGCAAATGTTAACATATTTAAATGGGTTCCCTTCATTAAAAAAATTATATATGATATTAAACCATCAATCATATCGAAACACTAGAGTCTAAATGTATTGTCACTGGTTAAAATAAATGACTTTGAGACTGAATTTTGGCTCACTCAATATGCTGCCTATTCTGTTGCTTAGCCACCCAAGTCTCTGCTGGCTTGGGCTACATCTGGTGTATTTCCATCCCTTTCAATTAATAAAGAAAGTTATGATAGTATTGGATAACATTTTTAAATTGTACTAAGAGGTTGAAAACAGATGTCCCAGTGAAAATCTCTCTCACTGCTGTACCAAACCTTTCAAGGCTCAAGCCTGCAAAGCTGCGAGCTCTGGTCCTCATTCAGCAGAGCATTTAAACACACACTTAATTTTCAGCAGAGGAACCATCTCACCTGTGGCTTTGATCTGCTCCTAATATTAATATGCTCAAATGGGTGGCTCAGGGTGCTCAGGTACTCAGCACCTTGCACAACTGAGCTCTGTCAGTACAATTCAGATTTTTTTTCATGATGTGCTTATATGCTACTGCTTCTGCACAGATTACTCTGCGTGGACCAAGAAGCGTGCGTTATAAAGACATCTCCTCTTGATGTTTTTATTTCAATTACTGTGCATAGCTCCACACTAGCTGTATATGACACTGAGGTTTATCTGAAAAACAAAACATTGCTGATTTTACTACATAAAAGGGAAAAAAGGAAAGTGGCAATTTATAATACATTTTTATGTTAGTAATACCACTTGTTTTTTCATTGCTACTGGCATCTTTATTTTCTGTTAGACATTTACTATACAGTGTGGCTGTGCTGCCTCATTTAGTGCATCTTAGTCACCCCGTTAAGCTCTAAGTCACGAGTGCTCAGCTCCAACAAGCATGCTGTTGATGATTTTAGCTATGAACACTAAGGCACACATCCTCCTGTTACTGCAGTACTGCCCGCCCCGTCCCTGCTCCTTCTTCAGCACTACCGCACTCACCACTACCCACCTCCCCAAAGCTCCCCATCCCTCTGCTCACTTGCATACCTTTCCGCTGCCTACTGCAACACTCCCACCTTCCTTAGAGACCCCTCTCCAGTCTGCGTACTGCAGCTCTCCACCATATCGCCCACCACGACAACCGCCAGCTCTTCCCCTGCCCTGCCGGTTTCTGCCCGCTGCAGCACGCCTCGCTATTGCCCCCAGAAGCGCTGATCCCCGGGCAGGGCTCAGCGCAGACGCGGCCTCGCTCCGCAGCCACCCAGCCCGCAACAGTTTCTGCTCAGAAGCGCAGGGGCTGCGGAGCAGAGCCCACCTGCGGGCGGGCAGGCAGCGCCCGGGCTGCCGAGCCAGGCGGCGGGCGCCTTCTGGTGTGCTGCTGGCCCTGCCGAGGTGGCATGCGGCGCCTCCCCACCTCTGGGCAGGCCACACAGCGCGCACAACCTCGCAGGCACCAGCAAGTCAAAGAGGCTGCTTTGGCCGCATACTGTTTCTTGGCACGGCCACCGTGCAGACCTCGGCTAAACATTTGCACAACGTTCAAACTTACCAAAAAAAAAAAAAAAGTCAATGTCATTATCCACAAGGTTTTCCTGAGGATGATACGCAGAATGTAATCGCCATGCAATAACCTTCCTCATCGCCACCCCTATACATAATGCACCTCTGCAAGAAAAGCCCCGAAAGAGAAGTGATCGCTGAACTGTCACTGAAATGCTGTTTCTATTGAACCAGCCAACCAAACAATTATCCCCTTCTACATCAAGCACGGACTTATTTCAACAGTGGGGAAGCAAACGAATTCTTTACCTATCACGCATGGTTGTTGAGAACATTTGTCAGAACTGTGCGTGGAAGACGCTACAAAACTGATTGATTTGGGGGAAGAACTAACACAAATAGTACTTTACCATTCCAAAATGGGACTAACAGTCTGATCTGTACAATTCTACAAGATGAGCATAACAGAAGATAGAGGTAGCAAAAAATCACACTTTCATTTATAAAACGGAGCAAATATGGGCTTCACCTGTTTTATCTGACATCAAAACATCACTCCTGAAATGATAGCATATGAAGGTAGAAGCCTTTTAAAATTATTTATTAAAGTTCTTTTAATACAACATGATGTAACAGCAATAGTTGAATTTAATAAATTTAATAGTGCTTTCTACCTGTATATCTCAAATTACTTTATGCAAGTTAATTGGGTTTAGCTGCAAGACATCTTCTTGAAGCGGTTGTTTGCAGACGAAGCTCAGACGAAGGAGCTTGCCCAGGAAAAGAAAAGCCTGTGGCACCGAAAAAAGTAAGGCCAAAGTCAACAGCCATAGGTAGGTTTTAAAAGGGTGCCATAACTTAAACAAAAATATTATAAAGTTGTTTTGCTTCTACGTTTTCTATAGCTGCTGCTTGGTAGGGTCACATTTACCATGCAAAAGCGGAGCTGCTACGGGACCTACCTAAGCACAGAAAACACGAACTAGCGGGCTCTAACACCACACCAGCTCCCCGCTGCGGGGCTAGAGGAGACCCGAGCCTCAGCCAGGGACTCGCACCCCCTCGCCGGGCCGCGCCCGGCGCCGCACCGCCCCCGCACGAGCAAGGCCGGCGGGAAGGCCTCGCCCCGGCTGCTGCCCGCTCCCCAGCCCTGCAGGAGGTGCTGCACG
>NW_020448085.1:1034189-1180694 GCF_003343035.1 Apteryx rowi
GGCCCCGCTGGGCGGCGGCGGGCGCGGAGCGGGGGCAAAAATCAGGAGCCGCCGTTCCGAGAAAAGAGCCCAGAGCAGTTTCTCTTTCTGCTTAAAAGCGAAAAAGTGACGTAGCGGAGGCGCGGCGGAGCCCCCCGCTCAGGGCGCAGCCCGAGGGGCCGCTGCTCGCAGGCCGGGGAAGTGCAGGTACCTGGCTGCACTTCTGGAAAAAGTGCTCCGACTAGTAAATAATTGCAGTTATCATTGCATCAGTTTAGTTTAAAGAGCTGACAAACCTCTCTAAACTCAAAGCACAATTAGTCATTAGGGTCTAGTTTTTCAGCACTGTTAAGCAATTTGTAACCCATTCCTTTTAATAGGGTTATGCATTACTTAACCGACACAGATGTCTTGAAAACTGAAACCGCTGGTTATGAAGCAGCAACCTTGTTCATTAGCTTCCACGATAGTCAAATCATCTATAAAAACAGTGTTTAATGGCCAGCCGATGAATAATCAATGTCTCACTTTTCATCCGAGTGTGAAAATGAGAATAATCTAATACCTCGTCCCTCTGGTAAAGCGCGAGGCCTTGGGTTGCGTTTCCATTCAGGGCTGATTTATAACCCAATGGAAACCTGATGTAAACATATGATCAATGAGTCCCATCATTGCTGATAATAACCCCCAACCGGCCCACTCCCTCATCTCCAAAGCCATCCCTTTAGGCTATTAGTTTCGTCCAGCTAATCCTCTCCACGATTTCTGCCTGCTGCTTTTACCTTGGCCATCCGTTCAGTCCAGCAGACTCAGAAGTAATTTTATACGCAGCAGAGAGCGGGTGGAATTGATTTTTCACTCAGTGCTCAGTTCCCATCTGAATAATTATCAATTTTACTGCCTCATAAAGGGAAGAGTCAAAATTTCAAATCAATTCAAAAGAGCTTCTGAGACTACAGAAACTGTGCATGAGAATAAAGGTCAAAGTTGTCAGTGACCTCGGGAGATGATGTCAGATATTAGTACACTGAGTAGTTGACATCAGAGGCACTCAATATGATATGACTAGTGCTAATGCAAATCATATTTATGCTGACTACTAGAGACCAGCCATTAATATTTAAAAGAGGATGTGAAAGCCTGCGTTCAAAATAAATATAATATATTCTACAGAATATGAAGTTAATAAAGACAGATCACCGCTTAGTCATACTCTGCAAATTGAAAGATTACTGCGTATTAACAGATAAAATATTACATGAAGGATGCCGCACATGCAAGAAAGTCCAGAGTCCAGGTTGCTATTCTGTCCTTCACATTCAAGTCCTTGTACACAGGCTACTATACTGAATAATCTGACATAACCAAACGCTGACTTCTTTGCTAGTTTCCGCAAAACTCCTATTAGACAAGTAAAACACGAGTACCGTGACAAGGAAATCGCATCATATTCTGATAATGATGTCAATAATAAACATTATTGATATTCTCACAATATGCTATATACTTTCAGGAATATATTAGTTACCATTAGTTACTTTTCACCTTCAATGAGAATAGTAAACAAATGACAGTAATAACTGTGTGATGACTGTAACGGTACATCAGTTTTTCTCCAAATGACAGCATACCTATTAGAAAAACACAAAGATAACCACAACAGCCACCTGCATTTTGATAACATCTTCTGTTTTTGTTAAAGCCTCCAGACTTGTGAAATGTGTCTCCTGAAATGGTGTCTTTGGAACTGTATCAGGAATCCAGGAATTCTTGTACATACACATGTTTAAATAGTTTACTGAAGTTTTAACGGAATAGGGCATAAAGTAAATTTGGAGACACGTAACTATTAACATCTTAATCTCACCATAATGCACTCGGGCTACAATAAACATGAATGAGCTGGGAAGGGTGAATCTTCCTAAGCACTGCAGCGACCACTTCCTTTTCAGAAGCGCCAAATTTAGTTTCTATTGTATTTACCTTTAGCTGAAAAATCCAACTATGAGTCACCTACTGCAAAATAAAATATTCAAACTCAATAGCAAACAGTCATTCAACTTACACATCTAACTACCAAAATGTGTGGTTCAATGCCATAAATTCATCTTCCTCCTAAAATATTTTAGAGAGTTTTCTCTACCATCTTTCTACAGAAATGTATTGGTGATCTCTCATACCTGATTTTATGAACAAAAATGAAACACAAATAAGAAGTTTTAAGATAGGAACATAGAGCAAAGTACAGTATCCATGCTTTTCAGCATGACGGAAAATATCTTCCATCTTTAGTCATCATGAGAACACAGCTGAAGCTGGTCAGGGTTGCATACCTGCTTATGGAGGTTCATTCTGTTACTAAATGGCCACCATTACCCTGGTGTTCAATACTATTAGGAAATCAGAAAAAAAACAGAAATTTAATGATTCACCTGCTGTAATACTTCTGGGTTCTGCTGCATGAAATGAAGCAATCTTTGTCCATCCTGTGAAACTGCTCTACATCTTACAGTCTTCTTGCCTTCTTTAGCTATGTGCTTGAAGAGGTAGGTAACAATGTAGTCTAAACTAGCGCAACAACTGGAGGAGACAATTGTATCTGCATTAAAAGAAAGAGAAGTTTTGAAATTGTTTCCATAAAAGAAAAATTAATAGTGATATTTTGTCGTACTCAGAGAGCTTAACTTTAGTAATCTTTCTGACCTTAGGCTAACTGATTCATCACCAAGACTATTTCTGATGAATGAAGTGACCAGCTCTGAAGATTACTTTTACACACAGCGGTATCAATCCTTCACTTCATGAGTGCCTGGATACCTCCATCTACTAAAAGTCCTATGAATTTTTGTGGGATCCTGTATGAATGCAGCCACTGCTCTGCATATTGAGAAGTGCATAGCGCGATTTTACTGGTATTCAGTTTCACATTCAGAAGACTCCAGATGCCTGAAAACTAAAATTCTGTTTTGATCTCCCTACTGAAGAGTCAAGGATAAATCAGAAGAGTTATTGTCCAGGTTTCTATCAAGTAGTATTTCTTAATGCTTCCCTGCCCCATGTAGCTTACAATCAGTACGTCAGACAGCAAACGATGAACCAGGGCCGTGAAAGGTAATAAAAAGGTGATCACAGAACAGGCAGTGGTTGCTTTATTTAACAGCTAACAATCAAGTAGGTCAAAATATATTAAGTACAGCTGGCAATGTAACAATGGTCACTGGCTAATATTTCATAAACGTCCCCAAAACAGAAATTCATGACAGCAAAGGATACTGTTGGAAAGCAGAAGCAAAAGCCACTTCATATCTTTACTTACTGTTTCTATACGTAACGGAGATTAAAAGCTTAAACCTACTTGCAGAGTAAACGTGTCTGCCTGATTTATGTAAGTTATTTTGTTGCTAGGTGTTGCCTGCTGTGCCGCTGCTGTGAAGGAGGATTCTGTTCACTTATATGCATCAGCATGATGAGGATAATAGTGTTTTGGTCCTTGTTGCTCATGCACTCGCCTTTCCTCTTCCTCTTGAAAATAGTAGTGCAGCCCTTCCCCCTTACCAGCTGCTGTCTCCTTCTGGCCTGACACCTGAGAGACTTCTTGGACCCATGAACAGTGGCTGCAACTTTAACATTTGCAACTGTGATCTCTCTCAGCTCCAGTTTTGTAGTTTTGGTTAGAGACGGATTTTTAAAGAACTGCTAGTTCCTCACGACACCAACACCAGCCAAGCTCTGTGTACACATTCACTGCTTTACTTTGCTGAGTGCACGGTTTAGCCATAACTGAGATTCTCTGCAATTGCAAACACCGTATCCAAATGAGAGGAGCATTTAGGACTCTATCCTGTTTCCACCGACTTCAGCTAGAACTTCTCCAGGCCCTTTATAGTTCACAGTATTTATTTTAGATGGGCCACTGGAGTAAGAGATGTGTGGGGGTTGCAAAAGGAATTAAACTGTTAAAATGCTCATTTTGAGGGAAAAGGGATTAGAAGGATCCAATTAAATGTACCTTGAATTCTTTAAACTACGCTAATTTGGAGGCCTGCCAACCTTGCAGTGTTCATTTAAACACATCCCTCTAGACACTGAAGTATTTTGATCTGTGTCTGTTTAACTCCTTAAGCTCTGTGCTGACACTGTTAACTCTTTGCCACCTAAAAACTAATTCTGTTTTTCTAAGAGCATTTTGAAATAAATACTGAGAAAACATTTACAGGCAAGCCAGCTACAAATGGACTCCTAAGACTTGATTCTCCAAAGCATCTGGCTGACTTACAGCAGGAGGTTAAAGGGATCTAACAGCTCACGGAAGTCAGCTAGGATGTCTTGACTCTGTCTCCACTGGACCAAGGGACTTCCCACGACTGAATTCAACAGAGCAGGATCTTCGAAAACGTTGCCTGCACCAGGCTGAGTTCAAAGCTACGATTCTCGCCACAGCAGATGGCAGAATCTGGCGCTCATTGTGCTCGCAACTAAGAGAGTCCTGCATATAAACTAGAAATGCAATTCATGGTGGAATTGAATCACCATCAATAACAACAAGTGAGATATTTGAAAATACATATTTCATAGGAGGGCTCTGCTGTATTTCTAAACCAGTGCTTAACTCTATTTCTTTTTAAATTGAATAATACAAAGTAAATCACTATCATCAGTTTACGAAACAGCAGTAGTTCTAAACATGCTGATACTGTACAAGTAGATATTTTACATTCGACAGTAAGTGATTTTAGCAGGACAGCAGACAGGTCTATGCTATCATTTGCTCATGAGAATCTGATATGAGTGTTAAGAGCTACTTAAATTTACCCATAACTATATATCAAATATGCTTCTCTATGCTCATTTTTTCTTTTGATTGCAAGGATATAACAGACAGGGAGCGTCAAGCAAACTCCCTTGAATGACTCTTCTGGGCATGTGGAACCTTGTGGTGGAGCAGAATAGCTTCTCACTAAATCTTAATGAGACAAGCCAGCCAACCAAATAAATAGAATAAAGTGAAACAAGGAGCTACTAATTCTAGGCTATAGAGAGAAGAAATGGATGGAAAAGATAGACTAGAGAGAGTAAAAAAGACACTGAGATGAAAGCTTAGATAATCAGGAAAAAATGCAGTCAAACCAAGTTTCTCACTTCCAGTCAGCTCTTATTATCTGTGAGCTAATTTGGGGGGTTTTTAAGCAAGCAGACTGTGGTCACAGAAGATGCCAAAACTAGCTCCATGTGTGTCAGCAGTGTGGCTCCAGTAATAGTTCAGTACAACTTTGTTCATACCAAACTGGGCTCATACCTGCTGGCTAGGTAGGTGCTGGTGGTGGGGAGGTGACAAGGCTGATGACTCTGGGCACCCATCAACATCATCATCGACTGGCCCTTTTTGTTTTCTTTTTCTCCAGCGTGCATTCATTTTATGCTTTTAGGGCTGAATTAACATGCACTTTTTTATTATCTGTGTGTTTTTGCCTTATGTAGGTAATCCCAAGCAGCCATTAGCTCAAGTAACTGAATATTGAGTATGTATGTTATGTTATCAAAAAAAAAGTCAACAAAAAACCAAACAACTTGAGGATGCCTTTTGGTCTTAACAACATGACAACAGCATGCTGAAAGGGAAATTGGTTTTGAACAGTTTGATGACATTACTGAATCGCTGCAAATTAAAAGATTTTGGGCTGTTTTTCACATAAAGGTAAGGAGAGAGAGTTAAGTGGTATTTTCCCTGTCCATCAATTTCTTACAGTTCAATACCAGTATTATTTGCCTTTGAGACTAAACCTGGAAAGTAAATGGATTTAGCAATTTAACTTCTAAATTAGGCAGCGAGACAGAAAAAATGTTTTCCTTTTTCCTCAATGAATAGCATACTGTACTATTAATCATATGAGAATTAGAAAAGCTTCACAGAGATTAGGGTGACAACATGCCAGGCAGACTACATTAAAAGGCTCTGATCCACTGAGTCAGCTGTGGAAAAGCCAGGTAAACACTTTAGAGGAGAACTATTGGAGTGTTTATCCTCACAAGAAAGCTCAGACGAGGACTTCCATTACAGCTGATTTACTGCTAGGGGCTTCCTAAGGAATACATATTATTTCGCAGGATTTCTAAACTGTGGAATCAAGCAAGGTATGTATTCAGAAACAGAATGCACATTCCTTAGAAATAAGGATTTGGGGAATGTTTATCCTAGAGCTGATTGCAATGCGAGCCTCAAAGGTTTCGCATATGTGAAGGGCATAGGGGAAAGTCAGATACCCTCTTCCATGAAACAGGAGTGATCTCTTGGTATTTAATTTCTAAAATAAAAAGCTATTTCATAAGCATTTCTGAAAATGACTTGTATGTTCTAATCAGTTTAAAACACAATTCCCCTTCAGATGGCTTATAGCCCTGACTCTACTATTAGGAGGAGATGGTTTTTTGTGGCATTGATACAGTTCAGTGAAAAAAGCTACACTGGGTTACACTTGCCCACTTACCAAGGGCATAAGGATGTATGTGACAAATTAATTCATAAGAAATACATTTTTATTTCACTGTCCAACAGTTGGAAATGCCCCGGATACCAAGATTTTCAAAGGAATCAAAGTTTTAGAAGTATAAATCTTAAGCAAATGCAGTGACAGATAACTAACTCCCATGATGATGATAAAATCTGTATTAAGAGCTAAACACTCAACAAGTAATTCATCTGGACAAGTCATTAAAAGAGTGTGGAAAACTACTCACTTCACTACACAAATAAAATTTTTTGAACACAAAAGATGAATTTAATGGCTTACATGAATATCATGTACCAAACCTTCAGTAAAGTTAGATGAAGTTAAAAAAAAAAACTTAAACACTTTGTTTTAGTCTCCTACAACATTTGTATTTGTTTTAAGTGATGTAGGTATATTAAGTAAAGGCAAACTAAAGGAGTCCATTGATTAAGAAAGTCTGTGGGCTTAGGGAACATGAAAAAAATGAGCTGTTAAAATTTCTGTTGATACTTTTATCAGAAGAATATCAGGAGTTCAAATCAATTGAAGTTTCTAAGAAAACATCTACATTCCTAAAAATTAATAATTCTTCATGATGAAACTCCTAAACACCTAAAACACAAAAGTTTTAAACTACAATTTGAAATACATACTTTTCTTACCCTCCCCCACCTCCTTGAGTGAGAGGAGAAACACTTTTTGAGGGAAAAACACACCACATCAATGCTGAAGTGTGTATAGCTTTTACATTTTCTTCTCTCTCTTTTGCATGAATCCAAATTGGGTTTCAAAGAGATTGTTAAAGTAAAGTTGGTATGTTAGTGAATTATTAAAATGAATATAGCCAATATCTCAAATGGAAGAGACGTAATGTGGAATAATAACAGAGATGACGAACACAGCTTGCTAAACTGGTAGCTGTCAGTCAAGCCAACCTTCAGCGCAATATATTCATTTGTGAACAATAAACAGGCAGACTCACAGCAGAACCATCCTACAGGCAGAAATTGCTGTACCATCATTATATACGACAAAGCACTCAAAATATTTGGGGGAAGATGGATTTCAGCATTATATAATATAATGACCTGAATACTTCTTTACTACTGTTGCTTAGCTATTCACTTCCCATTTGCTCTCTAAGAATGGTTTCCCTCTTGCAGCAGGAACTGCTGAATGTGTTTGCCATAGCAAATGCTTTGTGAGTCTCGGTGCATTCATGCATTCCTTTGGGGCTTGACTGACACTTGGCGGTAATGAGAAACACTAGCTATTACAGAGAAACATCTATACACACAACTGTTAGACATTCCCATTTTTCTCTTAATACACCACCCTAATCAGTGAAGACTACTGTAAGGTTTTAGGCAGCTTCCCAGTCAAAAAATTTATAAATGCATGATATTCTTATGTGATCAAAATGTAACTCATTTATTTTTTCTTCCCCCAAATGCCCTGTCTTCTTCTCCATATCCTAAATGAATTTTAACTATCCCCTCCCCAAATAAAACTTTCAGACAGTAATCTGGTAAAAAGAGTACATTAAACAGTGCAAAACAATTAAATGACCTGCAATCAGACTGCTGCGTTTTTATCGTTATTCAAAGTATGCTTCTTTTACACCGATTCCACTCTAAAGTGGAATTACATTCAGGAAGTACTGAATAATTAAAAAAAATCAAGTTTCTTTTTTCTGCTGATAGAGATATCTAAGTTTCTCAAATCATACCCTACCTGTGCAGAATAAGCACTATTTATACAACAGCTATGCCAATCAAATAAAAGCAATGCCCCGCAGATTCTTGTACGTATAGAATCACAGAATCGCAGAGGTTGGAAGGGACCTCTGGAGATCATCTAGTCCAACGCCCCTGCTCAAGCAGGGAAATATACTAACACATTTTACTGAGTTTCGCTGAAAATCTCTCCATTAACTTTTGGAGTTACAAATAAATCTTAAGTATCTATTCCTTGAATTCTTTCTTTAGCTGAGTTTAAGTAATTCTTACCTAGTGCAGTTAGTCCTTCAGATATTGAGGTAAGAATATAGATTAGGACATGGGGTTCTAGGCTGGTAATGAAACTCATATGATCTTGGGTCAGACATTCCAACAGCGGGTAGTAGGCCTGGCTTAGTTTTCGATATTGCTGAAAAAGAAAGTATACATTGATAGTAAATACGGGTGTTGACAACATTAACAGCCGATAGAAAAATTATTTTACATATTTTTTATCATGTGATCAATTCTAATCTAGCCATTAAATCCAGACCTTTTTATAGACAAAATATTTTCTGTTTTATGGTATATTTCTACTTTTCAAATTTCCCACAGAATATAAGCTCACTATTAGTCTAACATAAACCCTTTGTAATACCATAACAGTATCAGTCTAGCAAAAGCAGCCCACCACGGTGCTCAGGGCTTCAGTTTGACAGGACGGCAGCCGGCAGGAACCTCGGCAGGAAACCTTGTTGAGATTTATCACAGATTTCCCCAAAGCATCTCCGAGATCCACCTTTGTACGTCAGCCTGCTGACTGCCAACAGGCTCCGTGCAGGCAAAGGCACCTGCCTGAACCCATTGCCACAATCAGCATCCTGCTCTTAACAACCCTTATTTAAGGCATTTATTTTGGGAATTGCTAGTAAAGTGCCAAATGTGTATATTTTACTATAGAGCCAATACACTGATTTGGTCTGAGAGCAACTTTTCCAGTTCTAAGGGCTGTCTTTTTTGTGGCAGGCACAAATCTGGGTATTAACCACCTCTAACTATCTAGCTTGTCCCTTACTGCGAGAAAATGGCAGTTCTGAACAAAAACAGCATCAAGAAAGTGTCACAGTTCAAATTAAGGCTGATAGTGCACAAGACTGGCTGTCTTCCCACAGAGAAGTGAAAACATGGAGTCAAGACAGCAAAATAGTGTACTTTAGTTTTAAAGTTTTTGATTTTGCAGAAAATCTTGCAGAAAGTTAAAAATCTTGTAGAAAATACACAGTTACAATTTACAGATTGAAACTAATTGCAGAGCAGCTGAATCTGTGAGGATGCTTTCCAGTGCACCCAGGTAATTTAAATAGGTGTACAACCATAAAAAGGGACAGAATTTGGCTTTTCGCTTTTTCAAAACAAGCGTACTGAAAATTCTGGAAACGCTGCAGTCTCATATGCAGTTCTATCATACCTGCATTTTAGATGTCGCTATATAAATAAATTCAAGTAATTGGACTGAAAACTGCGTTTGAGCTGTTCTAGATCCCTCTGTCTCATTATAACAATACAAAGTCTGTGGTGGTGTTATTTCACATTTCACGTAAAGACTCCCAAGATGAGTAATTGCTTACTAGCAAGTCACTGTGGGATACTGAAAGCAGCATTTTGACAAAGGCCTGAAGTACATTGTCAAAGTGGTTGTCCCCGTACAACTTGAAGACGCCAAAGCTGACATAATTTCCACATAAGGCAGATTTGAGTGCAGAGTAACAGATGGAAATGCCCTTGAGTTTCAACGGATAAACCTGATCTTTTGACAAAGTCCCAAGAGAGAGGATCTGATTACCTGTTTTCATAAAAAGAAAGAAAAGAAAGAAAGAAAGAAACTTATATAAGCGGCTGAAAATCTACAATATTTTGATGGCACTATCTAAATTAATTTTTTTATTTGTCTTTATTTTCATTAATATTTGCAAGAAGATTTGTTTCTGCAGTTGATGTAAAAAGATTGGTTAAGTAGGCATGACTAGAGCTTAAAAGCAACCAAAGATTAGAATGCAAAAATAAAAATATAAGCTACGGAATTCCCATTATTGATTTACACCCATGACTGGGTCTTTTAGCTTGAATTCCTTAATCTGAACAGAGTAGCAACACATGGTTTTATAGTTTCGCATGCTGTAGCATAGCCTAGTTTTGATCCATTACCATGAAGGTCTCTTGGGATGGTTGCTGATGTATACACACACTTAATATATCCCTCAGAAAACAAATATGACCATTACAAAAGCCTCTATTTTACCAGTCACAGATGGGAATGACTTTAATTAAACTCCATGTTTATAATGTAAAAATTGCAGCTAACTGTAAATATTTGCTGTTGCTATTAACAGGCAACAGTGACTTTTGGCTCTGCTGCGCGGCAGCACAGTAGATCCCTCTGCAACCTTCCATACCAATCTAACTGTTCATAAGGCCTCATGACCAAGTTTTCTAAGCATCTTGTAATAATTTAATGCTCATCCTCACAACACCCCAGAGTTAGTCTGTCTTCATGACTAAAATGTGTTTTTATAACCTGAAGCAATTAATGAAAGAGAGCTAAAATACTGGAAACGAACACAGCAAAGATTAAGCACTTAAGTTCTATCATGAGGCAGCCTCATTAGGTCAGCCCCAACTGACGTTGCCCTTGGCAAGCCCGGCTTGCGCTGAAACCAAGTGCCTGCTCCTGCACTCTGTTATTACTCAGCAGCAGCTCATGCTTGTTAACTAGACAAAAACGACACGTAACCTTGCATTTTTAAAAGTATTCTTACAAATAAAAGCACAAGAGTCTACAGATCATATGCTCAACTCACCTGCTTTTGGTATCTAACTTCGCTGTTGTGACTATTGTGACACCTTGGCTTAAGGAGCAACAAGTGAAATGGACTATTCACCATTTAAAACCCCAAACGCTGCCAGCTCCAAGAGGTAGTTATGACAAATAAATTTTGCTTCTCTAATAGGCTATTCAAACATGCCCCTAAAAATCTTACCCGAGATCGCCTAGAAATCACAGCGGTGAATTGGGGAACTGAATCCGAGGCCTCACAGAAGCCACAGAATAACAGCCAAAACAGTGAATCGCTTTCTCCCTTACTTGGTTGGCTACTAAACAGTGGTGTGGCAACCTTAGCAATTACTATTAGTGTCCATTCAGAACTAATGTTTAAACTGACAAAAGCACAGGAACATAATATTGTCTAATACATATTAAGGCCTGATACAAAACTGGGTCTCCCCACAGCTTTCCTTTCCACCCATGCAAATTGCCATGCGCAGATCATACACCTCCCTTACTTTCATTCTTTTTTCTTCATGTTACTGATTACCAACAAGGAAGAATTTACATTTTACACTTTGAAAAATGAGATGGAAAACCTTGTTTCTAAGCATGCAACCCATCAAAATATTACCCATTTGGTATAGCTTAATGCAATATCATAAAAAGGATAGTTATCGTTTAAAACATTAATGTTCTTCATCACTTTTACCTAATACAAGGCAGCATATCTGGCAGATTGTAAAGGAAGAGTACACTAGTATAATAAAAAGACGGGAGTCCAATCAGGGAATTACTTAGAAGTAGTAGCTGAGGCCTACAAGAAGTGGGAACGGCATCACTAGAACTACGGAAGACAGGAGAAGAATCAAATAGCTAGGAAAGATGCTCATTTACGATGAAACTTGAGTTCTCTTGATATCAAAAGTTTTAATTTTTATGAATGAAAATAAAGAATTTTGATGATACTGTAAATGATACTGTAAATGGTCATATAAGTACCTCCGCTCTACTGAATAGTGTAGTCATGAACACAGTGTGCAGAGGCTGCCATCCCAGTGACTCCCACTGGATGGAAATTCCTTCCAAATGGGGTTAAATCCGTTACCTTAAAAATTACCTCAAGCCAAAAGACTGTCTTTAAAAAGTAGAACACATCAGAAAAAGATGATCATCTTCTCATGTACCTGGATAGTGTTTATTGTAATACTTTATATTATCCAGAGATTACATTTGAATAAAATTAAAATAAAAAAAGATAAACTCCTTTTAGCCTCCTACAGTAACCACTTTGGACATCCCAGCCATGTCATCTGAATTAGCCTCAACCTTTTTGAGGAGACTTACCCTAGTAAATGAGAAAATCAGTGAATTTCAAATTCTGGGAAAAAATTCAATTTTGTCTGTGAGATAAAGTGGGAAGGAGCACACTTTTTTTTTTTTTTGAAAGCCACAGTATAAACAGTGTACCATTTTTACGACAAAAGACAAAAAGACAAAAGTTTCATAACCTGACCTTATTTGGTTTTCTCCACTGCTAAATCCTCAGTTGCAAAGCTGAACTTAAGTAATACAACTGTGTATCTGGCTTCAGAAAGAAGGCAAGGCAAAGTCCTAGACCCACGGCAAGGAGAGCCTTCAAGTTCATCGCTGAGCTCTCCCAGGGCAGCACCACGGGGTCCCAGCTCCTTGAAGCGCTCGGTAAAATATGCAACACCAGATGGAAAGAGCTCAGGAGTTGTCAATGCAGCAATTAGCTACTTAATATGGAAATTAATTGGAAGTCAGTGGAAAAACCAGAATGCTGAGGAAAGAGGTGGAAGGAAACTAGGACTACCATAGCCTGGGAACACAAAGGCTGGCGGGTACATGCTAGTGCAGAGCTGCCATCATTTTTATTACTTCAGAAAAAAACTACTCTATCATTAAAACTTTAAATCCATTTATCAGCATAACATCTTCAATATTGGAAGGCACAAACCCCGCTGCCCCACCCTGGGCAGGGGCAGCAGAAGGGGAGATCAGTGCCTAGCCCTCTAGTAAAAACCTGGAGAAGAATTTGGGATTAGCGCAAGATAAAAAGCTGCTTTTTGCAAGTGGATAGTGTCCACAGAGAAGTGTTCTGCGTTCGTGGGCTCATTTTAAAAGAGCCTAGGAGTAGGAACAGTTGATTTCAAACCAGCAGCAGAGGTGAAAGCCCTTGTGGTCCCTGTTACCAATGCCCCAAGCCACCAACCTATGATTCAATGGAGATAGTGCTAGAACAAAGACTAGCGCTTTAGCATTAGTTATTGAAAAAAATACCAAGTATGGTGCTATGCCTGACTACATAAAAAAATGATCTAGTTGTAACATTTAGCAGGAGCTTCAGGGGAATATTTTCACACACCACGAATACTACTGAACATAAACTAATTTAGTGAGGTACCTGGAAGCAGGTCAAGAACAGCTCCTCAGCCATGGAGGATCTGTTTACATTCATAATCCTTGTAGTTGAGGACCAAAATACATTTTTATTCATTTCTATTGTTAAAAGAAACAATTTAAAGAAATGAAATCAATGTAATAATGATCTTTTGCCTGCAGAATTTAAAAATTATGTTTGAAATTCACAGTTCTTGTCAAAATGAAAACTCTGTAGAGACTAATCAGGGAAGTTCTGGTGTCACTACCGAGTGTTAAAAGTAAAATAAAAAAATCCAACTTACACCAAATTCTTAAGGCTCTCTGCACAGCATATTCCCTCCTCCCTCCCACACGCGGGAGCACACCAGGACGGGCACCTTCCCTTTCCCTGCCTTCCTAATTGCTTCTACAGCAGCAGCTATCAGACAAATATCATTAGCTTCTGGCTGAGTTGCACTGCAGCAGGGCCTGTTCTACAGCTCAGTCCAATAAGCAGTATTTATAATAATACAACTAAACCGTGTCTTAATGTGTGTGAATTGGATGGAAGCTAAAAAAGGACTTTGGTGAGCTTAAACAAAGGTTGTGAAAATTTATCGTATTTATAGGGAAAAATTTATATTGTGTCTTCCTCCCTTTCATATTTTTTATTATTCACTGCTGCCCCATAAAGATGGTTTTGAACATACACTTTCCTGGCATTTAACATGTTAGGGCAGAATAAGGAAGTGGCCATACATAAAAAACAAAAGTAAAACATGAATCAAAGATGAGAGATAGCTTCACAACTAATTTTTTAAAGCTGCCACAACAACAAAACATGCGTAAAATCTCTCAAATCAGCACTACAAGCAAGCACAGAGCCAAGATAAATTTGCCAAAAAAAAACAGGTTATGAAATTTGAGTCCCTGATGAAGAGCAATATATTGTGGAACAACGATCGTGAAAGCAAGGAGAGGAGACGAGCACTAACTGAGAACAGTGAGCACTCCACTTTTAAGCTAAGCTGCTGATTAAAAATACCTATTATACAGCAAGAATCAGTTTAACCAAAAATTGGAAAAAGAACTGTTATCTTACTAAGTTGCTAGCACTGAACGGATTACCCCACTAAGTTTCAAAATACGTGTTCGAGAAGCAATTTAAAGCTCATTAGAAATAATTGTGTCTGGCTACTGGAAAATGTGGTAAAATGTAATCCACATCCAAATGCTACCTGGGCTGCGCGAGCAGGAAATTGTTTTGTGCTACTGTGGCTAACCTCATCGCTGACCTTGAGCAGTAACTGCTCCAACAGCTGAAAGCTGAAGCAAAATTAAAAACTTACATCAAAGTATATCATGACAGAATGCAGATAAATAAAAACAGCATATTGAAAATATTATTTTTATGTCAGTCTCCTATAACGAAAGGGAAGAGGTTTACTAAAATGTAAAGAAACCACAGAACATGAAATAGATGGTCCCAAGATGCACCGAAACATCATTCCTGTACAACTGGGAGTCCAAAGACACATAGCAAGGAGAGTTGTCCGTACAGATTTAAAAGTGAAATATACTGGGGATGAGGAACGGTGGACTCCACTATTCCAAACCCTTTCAATTTTCTCCTCTCAGTTGTTTCTTTTAAGTCACTCTCCCACTACGTCAGGCTGGCTCTAGCCCTACCAGCCAAGACTCACCACCTTTGGCCGAGCAGCTGCACAGCCCCAACATGGAGAAGTGACTACCTGCACCCTGCGTCCGGCCGTACAACTGCAACGCAGAGCATCCACAGAGACACCTTAGTCGGAATTTGTCACCAGCGCTGTATCAACGTCAGTGATAAATCAGCCCAAGGTCAGGACACACTGGTACCACCCTGAACACAAGGCAGGATCTGTTAAGCAGAATTAAGCACTCATCGAGGTGCTACTTTTCAGAAAACAATTCGTATTTTAAATTTTATTCACTGTCAATTGAAGCTGCTTAACATGCCTTAAAAATAGGCATTTTGGATTTTTTCCTGTTTTGCACCAGAGCATTAGAAATCACTATCTACCAGTCTAGAGAAGGAAAAAAATGTGTATACTTAGTCTGGAGTAAAAAAGAGAATTCAGCATCCATACTCACACGCACACCTATCCACAGTGCACAAAAAAACAGTTCAACCCCTTACCTCCTCCACACCAAGGACAAATTCTACAGAACACAGGGATAGTAAATGGAGGTTCTAGTCGTACATAAATGGGCATCACAAACTGCAGCCAAAATTAAGATGAAAAGAAAGCGCCATACTCCAGTCTACCAAATGCTTGTTTAGAGAAGCTATTTCCATTTAAAGAACAGTACAGGAGAGAGGATTTACAGAGAACAAATCTGCACAAAAAATAAACTCCAGAAGATTTTCATCACCTGGAGAAGGTCCCATTTGCACAAAAGTATCTGCATGTTATCCAAAACTGCCTTGATCAGTGTTGTCCAGATTTAGGAAAATCAACTGTATGACAATAATCACTAGCGAACTGTTGGTTCGATGTTTTTGAAAAAAAAATGATGTTTTGATGTTGGTGAAAAAAATCACCTGATACCATCCTGCTTCTGTTACTAATTCCTTGTCTGAGCGCTGACAGGACAGAGATATATATCAGACCACATTTTAATTTATCTATAGATCTGCAGATCAAGAAGATTCCAGGTGCACCTAAGCCATAACTGGAAATTTTCTTATTGTTTAGTTTGTTGCCAGTGAAATTTCCAAGAATAACTAAGCACTTTTTTTTTCTTTTTTTAAACACGCTCTGTACATCATTATACATGAGAGAGAAGTAGGGAAAAATCCTGCACTAAGGTGAATGTAAACTGCACTTACCCAAGGAAATCACAGCACAATTAAGCCACGTTTCTGTTAATTATTCTGTTTGCGCGTGACGTTCTTGGAAGAGGTGGTGGCTGGGGCACCCCTGGGCGGGGGACACAGCTCTCGGGGGGCGCAGCACGGCCAGCCGCAAGCCTGGCACTGCCGCGGTGGCTGCCACCACGGGCGAATGCAGCCAGGCCGCCCGCCCGAGCGAGCTGGGCACTTCGCCGGGACGGGGGCGCACGGCGCACGGCTTCTGGCAGCCTGTTACGGCAGCAGATTAAGTGAAACCTCGAGCGAAAGGAAGGACTTGTCCCGCCAGGACAGCGCGAGGAAAGGACGAGCCGCTCCCTTCCGCTTCTCCCTTCTGCCTCACATCGTCACTTGGAGGTTTGTGAGGTTGGGAAGGCAATCGGTGAGATTTCGATTGAACCTGCTTTGAGTTTCAAAAGTCTTTCTGAGCTTCTTTAAGGAGCTCGCTACGAGCAGCAGATGTATACAAACGTCTCGGCTCTCGGTAAAATAAATAAGCGTGTGCTTTGTTGCCATCTCCTGACATTTATTATGTATCTTCGGTTTCTATTTTTGCTCTAATGTTTCAGCTGTAAAATCATGTTTAATGTGTGTCAAGTTTTGCTTGACAATAATTTAAGTTTCCAGCTCAAAAAGTTAAAAACTGAACCCTAAAGGATTGGAATGCATAGAAGTATTCATTCTTTTAACTGAATCACACAATTTTTCAGATTGTGGGGCTGGAAATACCGCTTGAGAACATAGTAGTGACTTTTATGACCATCATTTGGTTTACTTGTTTACCTTTCCCCAGACCTCCGCCAAGGTTACATATGCTTAAAAGACAAAAATACTTTAAAAGAGTCATAGAATACTATGGATTACAGTTTTACACCTTCGAAGCATAATTCAGGTATTAAGGTTTTCAGAAAAGCATTTGAAATTAACATAGATTCATTTAATATCAGTATTTTTATAGGGATTTGCATGTTCAAAAGATCACACAGAACTAAAGCAATGACTCTGTACAAAAGATTTCCAAACGATTTCCATATCTATTCTATACCCCAGAATGGAAATCTCAAAAAGTGGTAATTGGCGATAAATGCTGAAAATTTTTAATAGCAACTACTCAAAGCTGATTAATTGTAGCATCTCGAAATACTTATAATGGGCAGTAAAACCTCTCACTAAAGAGAAAACTTGAACAATTTTTCCACTTGTCACACCTGAGTAGTGGAAAGATCACTTCTATGATCTAGAGCCCTTTCAGAAACTGATGATAATAGGAATGTGCTTTAAAATTAAACTAAAAAAACCCCCAAACACCAACAGCCTCCTCCCCAAACAGGAATCACTTACGATTCTGAATAAAGAAATCTCTCTCAAAAAGGCATCGATGGAAAATACACAAACATTGAATGGAAGTTTTCTTCCACCTCCACATCTTTCCTCCACTTTTAGTAGTCCTTTCACTTCTATGACCCACATCTCCAAACAGATGCCACAGATCCCTACGTGCTTTTCGGGAAAAGCATCATTTAACAAAGAGGGCAATAGGTGTTTGGATATAGGCTTCAACAGGCTCCACAGCTCTATTGCTTAGCTTTAAATCTTAAATCTGCACTGTCCCAAGATTTCCCGAGAACACATAATCAAATTCTAGCATGAGCCAGAAAACATCAGGTCTTCATGTACATGAGCTGCCAGTACTTTAGGGCTGACAATTTTCTGAATCTCACATATACACCATAAAAGCTGCATTTAAGAGCAAAAGGTTTCTTTAAGAAAGTGTTTTGTAGACATGAGTTATGAATGAAACACGCTGAAGCCAACTATTGTGGCTTACTCAGCAAGGTTTAGAAACTGGATGCTGACAACCAAGACGAATGGATGACCAGTGAAAAGCTATCTTTTTCATCAGGGCAGAAAGGATAGCATGAGGAAAAGGGGGTAAAAAGGGGCACCCCACCCCCAACAACAAAAACAAACAAACAAAAAAAACAATG
Organism: Apteryx rowi; assembly: GCF_003343035.1. Classification (NCBI taxonomy): domain Eukaryota; kingdom Metazoa; phylum Chordata; class Aves; order Apterygiformes; family Apterygidae; genus Apteryx; species Apteryx rowi. The sequence goes on from NW_020448085.1 coordinate 1,052,465, forward strand.
CAATGGGACCAGGAGCCATAAGACAAGGGAACTCTAAGCAACATCACAACTATATTTCTTTTTTTTAATCATCAAAAGAAAGCTTACAGCAATGAAGTGCAAATTAAATACAAAGCTGACAGCAACTATTATTACAGTCTAAAAGTTCACCTTACATGGGAAGTTCCTTACATGGAAAACTTGGTTTTTATTTTGTTTAATCACTCTAATAGATTTACCCAAGAACACAGTCAAAAAACTGTGGCACCATACTCTTTGGTATACTTGAAAAAGAAACAGAGAAATGATTTTGTAAGAAGTGAGAGTTATTTGGGTATAAATTCTTCTGCCATAAGTAAATGCTTTATGCATTCTGCATATACTGTTTGCCTGCCTTACAGATCAAATGCAAAATTACATTTGAAGTTTTTCATACAGGCAGCCATGTAACACTTGCAATTTCCAGCCCCCAAGTGCAACCTGAATGCAGTAATAACAAATTTGATGCACCAGTTTTCTTTCTTCAAAAGTAACAGGACACTTATGAGTCATTTATGATTTACGATTCTTCCTGTTTATACAAACTACAAATGAGGTCGCTCTACCAAAACTTGGTAATGTTCCTTTCAAAATATTTACAATGCAAAATCACAAGCTACAAAATTATTTGAAGTCTAATATAAATAGTCGGTGTCAAAGACCTGTTGCAGCTGCATGCATGAGTGGGAGTAGTAAAATGGAGCAACTTATTATAAACACTTTTAACAGCGCTCTAGGGTAAAGCTGTTATGGTCCTATTATGTTTTGGAACTGCTGGAATATAATTTGAATACATAAAATCAACCTACACCTATCAATCAGTAGCCTAGATCAAACACCCTGTGCGTATTTGTACCTTTGCCGACATATATTTACAGTTGCTAGAAGACATGCACACAAGTCAGAAAAATGATACAAGCAACAGTGATGCATGAATGAAACCTCATCTGTGAATGCAGATGAGCTCCAAAGGCCTGGACCAAAAAAGCTGTGTGCTTTATAAAGGGACGATACTCCCTGTAACACATCACAATCCTGCTCCATATTCCACAAATCCATCAATGCTCAGAAATATAGCTAACAGGATTTTTATATCACAAGGCAGGCAAAGAATTACACTGCAGAGAAAACATTAATGAATACCTACCATACGTACAAATCATTTTACTAGCTTCTCTGAAGAGAAGAATTCCATTTGGAGATGATACATCAAAATTTAAACGTTGCGATCTAAAAAATAACAGCAAAAATATTCAGATGGTCATTGAAGCAGAAACCTGCAATGGATTCATTCCTAAAACAAACAAAAAAATGTATTTGCTGATTACAAAGCACAATTATTTGATAAACTAATTCTAGGTTTCAGTCCAATCAGACACACGCTACAGTTATCTAAATATATTGCCAAAAAATGATCGTGTTTGTACATGGTTCAGAAGAATGCTACAATGCTTCCATCGTCCAAGCAGTTAGGCTATACTTTTACCCTTGCTTCTGCATCTGGCTTGCTTTTAAAATCAGCTAATCCCCACTGCTTATTCTGCTACGTAAAATCTGTGGCAATTATAAGCCAGTTCTCTGAGTGTAAATGGTAACATACGCTTTTTATGAACATCCAGACCTGAAGAAGATTGCACCATGTTCCCTCACCTGGTGCAAATGTATTAGCAAAGCCCGAAAGAACCATTTTATTCCCAATCTGGACACGCAGCAGAGATCTTGCCAAAGCCTCTGTGGCATCTTTCCAACGTGTCTATGCGATAGAGAAGCCTAACTCCTAGTTTATGCCTAAGTGAAAATTATTAAGCACTTAAAAGTCAATTTTGAACATAGGTCTTAAGCTTCTAAGTAATTTTAGCAAAACTTACCCTTAATCTTTACTTAGAATGAATGGCAAAGGAGTCATCACTGTGTGATATAAAACAGAGTATCGCCTGGCTGACTTATTTGGTACTTTTGATCACAGGTGGAGTCCTTGTACGAACCCCTAGCATAGAGAGAGCAGCAGGTACCTTTCTTTGCTGCAATCCCAGTTTTTTGTTGTCTGAATCGCTATTTGCAGGGTCCTTTGCTGCAAACTCTGGAGTAAATCTGGGTCTTTATAAATGAGTAAAATGTGCCCTGTATAAAACATTTCTGTATTCCATATGCACAAAATGATAACGGTTGTCAGAGGCAAAAAAAAAAAAAAAAAAAGCAAAAACCAGCACATCTTTTCAACATCAGAGTGGCATAATGCACAGTCTGATACTCTGTAACATATTTTAACCATGTCAAAGTATATTGTATAATGCATTCTAACCTGTAAAAGCTAATGCAGTACACAACTCATGAAAAAACTCCATCCCAGATGATGTTTTCTAAAGGGAACAAAGCAGATTTTCTGAATACCAATAGGTAGAAGAATAACATGAATACAGAAAGTAGCTTGAAGAACTGTCTTTTACATAAGATTTTCTGTTGCAGATCCCCTTTGCTTTTGTTTACTGCTATTAGAGCTCTGTGTTTAGGTTTTAACAACCTCCTCCTTGGAATAAGTTGCAGCACTATGAGAGCGTGTACTGCTTGTGTGCTGCATCATGCAGAAAAACAGGTTAAACTTTTCCAGTAATTTGGTATACTGTACCAGGAGAAAAGACATAATTAACCTGCACAAACAGAAGAGGAAGCCACAGCAAACAAGTCGACACAAACAAGAAATGGGAAACTCGGCCTTAGGGTCTGTGTAGCCATTCAGGGATTAAGGGCACGTTATACACACTAGCTTTTGACTGGGAGACAGGTCTAAACTTCATTGCACCAATTAAGCTATTACTAGGTTTAACTAAGCATTTTTTTTTCCAAACTTCAAATATTTCAACTTTTTTCCTTTGCAAGTTCAATTTGCAAGGCAAAATGACAAGTGATGAAAACACATGCTTCTCTGCTGAAAACCCCAATTACTTTGGTCATGAAGATATCCAGCAGAGAGATCATTTTAACTATCAATTTTTCATTTCAAATTCCTTCTTTTCCTTTGGGCGATACACTAAATATTTCCAAGAGTAATGATAATTTCCGAAAATAAATTGTTCTTTTACTTGTGGTAAAACAGAAATTTCATTCGAACACCTGCAATGTAGAGTATTGATACCACCTCACAGAATCATTCTGAGGCCATTTGAGTGATCCTGCAGAGAAAAATTTAGGTATGGGAAAAGTTACCTGCATGTTGATTAAAAACATTGCTGCCTTAGATAACATTCTTTCCTATTTTGGCTAGGAGAAGAATTGAGGAAAAAAACCTGTAAAGGGAGTTGCAGTTTTACAGGCACATATATATGCTGCTTGGCTGAAGGCAAAACTTGAGCCTGCAGCAAATCTTGAGCGCAGATTATTTTCAGATATTTAATTACAAAGTCAGTATTTATCCCTAGCTAAAGCATACATTTCCACTAATTTTTATTATAAAATCACAGCAGTCTCTCAAGTGTTCTTGCAATAAATCCCGAACAGCTGATTTTTTAAAGTCTATCATTTTGGTAAAACTAATACAATGACACTGAAAGCTAAGTTTGGTTTGTAAATTTTGTTCCAAAATACAAAAGCAAATAACACTGTTAAACTTTGGAAAGTTAGACATCATGATGACAAGCAAAACATGAAAAGATGGCACAGAGAATGTATAGCATTGTACTACACATCTTTTAGCTAATTTTCACAGGTTTCTTACCTGTTTTGCATGAATTCTGCCATCAGCTTCAAGATGGGGGTTGTACATGCAGGTTCGCGATACCACAATTCAATAGCTCTTTGCAGAACAGAAAGATACGCAGGGTATCTTCAACAAAATTAGTTAAAGAATATACTGACAAAATAATGATGTCCTCCAAAACAACTTCCCCTAATTCTGTACTATGCTGCTATATGGGTGGGCCAGACACTGAGCTTTGGCAGCTTATTCTGACAGGTACCAAAATGGGCACAAAATTACCCCAAATTTAAGCAAGTCTGTGCCTAGAAGATTAAATCCTTTGGAAACGTTAATGGTTAACTGGGAAATGGTTAATACATCATACCTGTAACGAAGGAAAAGGAAATCATTTTGTACCTGCGAAACTAACTTATCAGTACATATAGAAAATGAACTTTATTTTTTATGAATGACAGAAGTCACAAAGGGCAATTTAATTTAAAAACAACAAAAATTTACACATTAGCAAACTCTAAGCCCAAATTTCATTGCCATCTCATATGAATTATATTTGCTGTATACATAGTCAAGAACAATTTGGTTGTATGAAGTTATTTCCAGAATATTCAGGATGAGAGTTCAAACAGACTATGCGGGGGAGAAGAGCAAAGGTAGATTTCTAAGTCTCTTTCCGGAGAGCTGTTTGCTCATCAATGCCCAAGAGATTTCACATCTTTTAAAGCAGGATTTAAAACAATTCGGTAAAGAAAAACGGTGCGTTTGTTATACTCTACAATGTAACTGAAAAGAAAACCCCAAACCTGTGAGTGGGTGACTATCAGAAAATTTGATGCAATGACTTGACACAAAGCTGACCTCTGATTTTCCCAACATGCTGGAAAAAAAAAAAAAAAGAGAGTTTGGTTGGATAAGAAGGCAAACTGGTAAAGGGAAGTGAGTTAGCACAGCTTTACTGGCAAAGAATTCAACAGTTCTTATCATAGTGAAGCAAGAAGTTTTAACAGTTTGGTATTAAAATGTCATCGAGCTAATCTAGTCAATGGTTTCTGTCAATATTACGTTTGTTTCTCATTTTTAACTTTGTTTGCTGTCACATAATTCTGCCTTATTTAACCTCACTAGAAAGAGTGGCTATTCTTAGGAAAACGCTATCGCCTATTCAGACCATAAAGGAAACTATCCGGTATCTTACGAAGTGGAATTCAGACCAAGCACTTAACATGAGATCTCGAAATAAAGTTTGAACTATGTAAGAGTGTATCCACTTCTAGGGTAAGCAGGCACGGCTACCTCTCAGTTCGCTCTAGCTATTCTGGTGGAGGCTAAGGCCATCAGACATGGTACGGCTGATGAATGACAGTGCTGTGTAGACAGAAGGCATTTTGGCTACTGCTGTCTGTCTGAGGCATCTAAAGATTAGTGCATTTTTGCCGCCAGCTGCTTGAGACACTGGCGGCATAAATTATATATAGCAGAAGTATACATTTGACATGTAATATACTTTTAGATATCATCTCTTTCTCCTTTGCGGGTTTCTTTCCACTTTAAATCAGACAAACTAGAGTTAAACACACCAGGTAGAGTTATTCAGTAATAAACTGGGATTTAAATCCAAATCCCATTTACCTAAAATACCCTCTGAGGGCGTATATGATCCCTGCCACCTCTCTTATACCTTTATAAGCTCACTAATGTCCACTCCATTTCTTCTGGAATGGACTCCCACTCCAACTCACTCTCAACCAGATGATGATCGAGATGCTCCAAACACAGCAGATGTCATGTACGGTACACAACTGTGCTATTCCTTTTCCTAAGGTACGCGTCCTCCCTGGCCTTCTTAGCAGCCCAACGTACACAGCGGGGACATGATGGGATGCTGCAAAGCCCTGTTTTAGAACTGCCTGGGCTAGGAAACAACTGCCTTTTCAGACTGCGGAGGAAAGAGGGAGTAACTTGACAGCATCTCCCTACAACCAAAAGGTCACTCAGCAGTATTGAAGGCGGCCAGCATAGCCAATATGACTGGCTGTCTTAATTCAAACATTTAAGCATTGAGTCCACATTTATCGACAAGCAAAGTCTAGAAACCATGGTTTTATAAAAGCTAGGGTCAACAAAAATGCTTCGACAATTTATTATTTTGTAAAAAATCCAATAAAGTGGAATAAATTGGTTTTAAAACACAATATTATTTTGAAGTGATTTTAACCACAAGCTTCAAGGAATCTGGCTAATGCATGAACTAAACCTGAGAGGTCAGTTTTACCATTCGAGCTGAAAGGAATGCAAAGTGCCTGATGCTGAGGTTTACATCAATACAAGTGACAATAACAGGTATTACAAACAGGTTACCAACCAGATAGCATTGTTCATTGGAAAACGTCTCCTCCTCTTCTCCTGTGATCAGGCAACTTCAATTTCTGCAGTTGTCTGCTGGGTTCTTTCAAGTTTGCACCTAATTCTGAGTACTTAAACCATATAAACTTATAATTTTAATTCTTCAAAAACAAAACCATTTTGAACAAGCCATCTTATTGCTGCACATCGTTTTGTGTTGTGAAGAAACATGATACAACTTTGCAGAAATATGTAACAAGGGTAGTCTGGTGAAAAGATTGGTTTGCTTTTTCTAGGGCGAGCCATACCTGAAGAAGTATATACTCAGACATCCAAACATCAACGGCAACTGAAACTTTGAAATGACTCCTAGATAGACAACCCCAATGACAAATGCCTTTTCTATCAACTTCGTATCTATATATCTATATGTATAGGTATTTATATATAGGCACACAATTTCAACAGTTTCATGCCCTCACACAAATATATCGTGTGGTACCTGACTGAGTGCAACTCTGGGTTAACCTAGTATTTTAATTCTTGCAGCCCATTTTCTTATTGCAGCCTTTCTCTTTTACAGACAACAGAAGTCTTTAAATACTGAGAGCCACCTGGGCAGAACAGAGGAAAAACTGCCTATGGGTTACTATCGAAGTAACAAAAAGGTGGCTTTTACCCTGAACTTGCAACTGAATCTCCATGGATATCACTGACTGCCAAGACCAAGGATCTTAGACTTCAGGCTGATGTTAGTATGGAAGAAAACAGATTAAACATTCAACATTTTACCCAAGCAGTCTTGGAGTAAACAGCAGAATGAAATATGAGTAGAATGATCACTGTTAATAAAAACAGATTTTGCTTCTACTCAAACTGGCATACAGTTTTTTTGAGGTCACACCTGCGTGTTCACAACTGACCTACAAATTACAGAGACCGCATTTTATGAATACAAAAGGCGAATAAACTTTCCGAAGCTGTGGTACTGGAATCATCATTGACAGCTTGACATATCAATATTTCAGGAAGAATAAATGACTTTCATATCCAAGGGATTTTTTGTTTTTGTTTTGTTTTGTTTGTATGCTTTTCTTCATCTTTCATTAGTGGAATACTTTGGGAAGAAGCTATGCTTAACATCTGAAACTGCTTAAAATATTTGGAAATATTTTAATGAAGTTTTTTAAGACGTCATCTAATACAACTTTAAAACAAATTTTACTATTATTATAAGTATTTCCTCTTCAACCCTTGCCAGAGGAAAACTATAAATCTTGTCTCAGCTGAATGAACACCATTTATCATATTCATTTTCTTGTCAATACAATTATGAAAAGCCTTTGGCCTTTTTCCAAGGAGCCTGATTTGCTAGAGAAACTCAATTAGTATAAGCAAGCCTGCTACAAAACAGCCCTATTTGGCAATCTAGCACAGCTTCAGCATACCTGACAATTCACCTCTAAACCACGATCCTAATATCTCTTTCGTAATGGTAAAATAGGGGATACAATGGATTCAAAAAAAAAAAAAAAATCAAAAAAAAAAATCAAAAGGACTTAAAACAAATCATTTCTGCTCATTTTTGCCATCTGCTGGACAAAACTCAAATTCCAAACACTTTGGTCAGTAGAGGAGTAAAGAGGAATCTCTCTCACCTGAGAGATTACAGAGAGCAATTTGTTTTACTTTTTGTTATGGAAGAGATTAGACTCAAAATATTCCCTGCAATCACTTGAAAAGTGTATCAGTGTGTTCCTCTACCACCGATTTACAAGCGGCTATTCCTAATAACTATCTTCGCTACAGTATAAACATCACTTGATAGTATTAAAAGCTCAGCTTTTTATCCCTTGCCTCTTTATATTGCTTATGTATTCAGCAAACGCAAGTTATGTAAATCAGATTTACTTTGGCTAATATTCTGTATTTGCTATTCTCAGTATTGAAATAGTAGAGCTTCAAACATTACAGAAGAAAATTTTTTGGAAAAAATAGCTTTTCTTTGGTATTAAAACCAATTTTTAAATTTCTGACGCTATATTTGAAGCTACACAAAGAAATGTGTTAATCAAGGACACTTAAACAATACATTAAAGCAGTATTTGACCCCCCTTTTCTACCCCTTCCTCTCCCATTCACCTTTCTGTCTTTATATACAGTAAATACGAGCCGCGATAATAGCAGCTTATTCTACTATAATGCTTTGGATCAATACCTGGATGAAGCTGAACTCAGCCAAATGAGGTGAAATCCACTGAGCAGAAGCATGCACTTATTCTTTATAGCCAAAGGTGGTAAGGAAAGAATTTCTGAACCTGTGCAAGGGAAAAGAAACTGAGAAAGCCTAATATTTGGGTGGATTAATTCTAAGCAAAAATACATTTTCATCTATTTTTATTGTTAATACAGAATAATGAAATGGAAAAGTTGGAGACTGGTTAAATTTTTTAAAAAATAAAATTAGTTAATAAGATGGAAGTAATAAATGATTTTTTTTTTTTAATCGTTCAGGAAAGGGTCCTGAGGATTACATATCCTGGATCCATGCCTAAAAAAAACCCTCCACGGGTGAACCCATTTCTTTCAAATGTAGAGGAGGCCAGTCTCTGTTGTTCCTCCTCCAGCACCTGAGATTTGCAGTTCTGCACAGAAGATGAGGCATGATGCTCATGCCTTAGTAGGAAAAACAAAGTAAAATGTATTTGAAATGTAAACAATACTGATCTATTTTCACTATCTAGGCCAAATTAAATAAACTAGTTTCACACATCTTCCAGGTTTTATTATTAATTTTTAGAGAAACACAAGCAGAGACAGCACTAATAAAGTTAAACGTACCCCAATGGTGCCCACTAGCAAATGAGATCCTAAGTCACAGTGTGATTTCAGTCCATCTTTTCTCCAGTCCTCTAAAACTGCAATTCAGTGATACTTTCCACTAATTCTATGGGAAATTAAGATTATACAGCTTTCTGTCTTGGACTTTCTTTCTCTAAGCCGTGTCAGGCAAACGGAGCCTGCACTTGGACCGAGCCACTCGCAGGCTTGCAAAGCACCTGAAACGGGCTTAGCTGCACGGTCCCGCCACGCACGGGCGTCTCGCGGCTCAGCGCAGCCTCTGTCGTACAACCGTGTGCGTCTGTGACGCTGCAATCTTCCTTCTGCTCCAGAGAGATTAGTAGTGAACAGCTGATTTTCACTATGGGCTTAAAAGAAGAATATTCTTAAAAGCTTGATTTCTAATGAAGCATGCAACTGTACTTGTATGTTATGTTTTCTGTCCGTAAGACAAATAAATATATAACTGATAGCTCTGGGAGATCTAAATTACAAAACTAGTATTTTCATATTTCCATCATTATATGTTTCAGTAGTTTGTTACTAATTTAATTCTGCGCCTGAAAAGAGAGAATTATAGCTCCTGTACTTATAAAAATATAAAACATTTCTCTATAGTATTAAGAAAATACTCATGAGTATTATTACATTCGTTGGCATACCAGGAAAAATGTATACGATATTGGAAAGCAAACTCAGTTCCATTATCATTACTTACCGAGGAAAACTACAACCTAAAGATTTTGATTTTGTGTTCAGAGGCTGCCCATTTTCTGCTGATCAAGACGACTGCAGGTGTTGCGATATTAATAAAGTTGACATAAATAGAAAGTAACTGACTAAATTAAAGACATGATTCATACCAGAGAGACAAATCTCCCCAGATAGCACTTTTTTTTTTTTTTAAGTGCTTTTGATGTTAAACCAAATGTAGGTACATTGTGTTTTAAGACGCAGGGTTTTTTTGTTGCCTTTTTTTTCCCCCCTCTCTAATCAAAACATTCTGGGTTTATGGGTGGGGGAGGAAACTGTTTGGATATGTTTTCTAGACTATTAGTGTGACACAACAAAAAAAGTGACCTCTCCGTGGTCCTTCCCGGTGAACGGCACGGTTGCCATTGTGCTGTAATTTTAGCTGATTACACATTAGTTCATTTAGCTTTGTTTCCTCTTCCCCACTGTGCCGCACTATTAAACTAATGCAAGGGGCCTGGTGTCCCTCTGTGCGCAGAGCTGGTATTGTCGCCGGGTAATAAGGATACATCCAGTCGAACAGCATGGTGTAGCTGGTCTTTGTGTTGAGCGCAAAGGCAATCCCTCGAAGGTCTCTTGCCAGCCCGATCAACATACGCTGTCAGTGGGAAAGAGACACAGTAATTGATTTTCACGTTAGCGCAGAGCAGATGGAGTAATAATCGGCCAATAATGACCGCATATCTGATTTTGATTCATTAGTTTAAATGTCTCGCTCAAGCCCTCGTCCATAGAGGACACAAAGATTCTTTTAATGACCAGGATTTCCACGGGTTTTGCAGCGATAACACTAGCAAAACGCTTCGGAAATGCTTTTGATTATTCAATATACTCTACTAATGAATAATGCAAATTAAAACGTAATATATGAATACTGCATATTAAAGTTTAAAAATGCTTCCTGGATTAATATATCAAAAGTAACAATAACAATAAAATGTTAATTTAAGTTTGCAATATTTTAAATGAGGTGTAAGGCTAATTGATATGCACAACAGAAGCTACAATTAAGGTTACACTGAGATTCCTATTGTACTGTTATTTTCATATACTTTTTTTTTTTAAAGTCACTTTCCAAGGTAGGTTTCTTCAAAAAGTGACTTTTATCTTTTATTAACAGAAGACCATGCAAATCTCTATCTATATTAATTCTGAGATGAAAACATTTTTTTCTTCTTAAATGATTGAAAAATGGGTTCAGAATCCTTCAAGCTCTAAAGCAGACAATGTTTTATATGTAGATAATTAGCCCTTACTTAAGGGCTGTTCTCAGAAAAATTAATAGAAATCAGTTAAAAAAAAACACTAATGAGGAAAATACATTCAAAAAATATACATAAACTTTCCAATATAGTTTGGCTTAAACATTATTTTTTGGACAACTAAGTAGTATAAATAAATGTTATCCATGTGGTACAGCTGGGGTTTGTCCTTTTTTCATTATGAAATACCACAGTACTGGAGAGTTTGGTAAAAAAACAAAACAAAACAACATAGAAGCATGGCACAGCATATATACAGAAAACTTTCAATTACATAGTATTTGGTGATAATGTAATATTTGCAAGTTGAGGAATGTAAAAAGTAAGATTCACATACTAACTTTAATTGATCGCATAAAAATTATGGCTGATTCCTTGTTAAACTGCTAAATGTACCCTTACAACAAGGGCTCATTTCTGCTTTCCACATGCAGACACATTAGTCCAATGGACTTGAATGCACATAGATTTATCTGAGAATAAATCGGATTCACTATCAAACACTGGTGAGGTTGCTAGGAGTATTTTAATATTTGCATTTCCATTCTGTTGTGCAGTGAAATGGCCTGAACTTGCAAGATGCTCAGAGGTCTCAACTCTCATTAACTTTAATGGGACTTTGAAATCACTGGAGAGGAAGTGTTCAATACAAAGAGGATGGGATATACAACTGTAACTTTATATTCATCTATACTTCCATACTTCATATATTTTGTCCACACAGAAAATAACTGTTTAGCAGACACGGTGGTCAAAACCAAAAAAATTAAAAGCTAGGCAATGACATTTTATACTTCTTTGGGAAGGGATGCTGAGATGCAACACTATAAATATGTGCGTGCGTGTATATATATATATGTGTGTGTGTATGTGTATATATATATGTGTGTATATGTATATGTATATAGGCAAGGCAGACGAAGTGGAATCCTTCCAGACTGCTCGTGGTTCTCCGGCCCGTTCCAGGCACAGCGAAGGACACAAGCGGGACTGCAGAGACAAGGCTGGAGTGGGGAAGCTGCAGCTCCTGGGCAGGTATGAACTTGCCTTTAGGTGAGGATGTCCTCAGAGAGCAGAAACCCACCATCTTACTATGGCCCCTAGACCAACCAAATGCATATTCCCCTAACATTTTTTTCAAACAAACAACTGGTAATAAGAAAACACTCTTCTGCAAATATATGTAGGAAATGGTTTAGTTGTGAGACTTTAAGAACTATTTAACAAAAGCAGATGTGCAACCTTCTTTAAACCATGGTCCCAGATCTTGTGAGAACCTACACAAACGCCAGGTGATTTCAGACACCATCTGAGTACGAAGTCCAGAGAAAGAAGAACAACTACTACATAAACTACATTTCTTGGTTCATATTCTTTAATTTCTGATATTTTTAATAGAACATCCATACTATTAATGGCACTATTCTTAAGAAATGAACTCACTCTATAAAACACCATCATGTCCTTGCCCCATAAAACCCCAGTGAGCTCAGCGGTTTGGATGTTGTCCACTGGAACTCAACTTCAGGCAACAACACTGCCTCCTGTCAGCAATGTCTGAACAGCTGATACAATGCTACAGTACCCCAAGATAAATTCTGCGCCATTTAAGTCGCTGGTAAAAAAAAAAAAACAAAAAACAAAAAACCACCTTTAAATTCCAATAGGAGCCAAAAATCACCCCAGATACCACGCTGGCTTAAGTCACGTTTAGAGACAGCAGAAAAAAACCTAAAAACTCCTGGGACATTCAGGTTTATTAACCCACTACATGGTTTCAAATAGCACCTACGTGCATGAAAATTATTAACGATAAACAATATTATACACTTATATGTCTGCTTTTAGGCTGTTGCCCTGTGGGGTTCAAAGGACCTTGCAAACTTAACCGAGTAATCTGAATAACGCATTAAGCTATTGCTTCCTTCCCAAGTGAACACCAGCCACTTCTGGGGCAAAGTGGCAGCTGATGACAGCACCGGCAACACTCCACAACGGGTAAGACCAGAGGCGAAGAGCAGTAAATCCAAGAAACCCGGCGAGGGGAGCTCGTCAGGGGTTCGTGGCTTCGCACGCGGCTTTTCTTCCAAACGCAGCAAGTCCGTTCAGCGTCACGACATTCTTCGCCGGACGTCAGAGCGACAGGCCTACTTAAGGCTAACTAAAATGCACCGATTTTGAAGAATTCTGCTATTGGGGTCCGAAGCCCCCCAAAAGACGTTTCAACGGATTTTGCGACGGGAAAGAGCCGAATGTGTAAATATTCGCAGGGAAAACAAAAACAAAAACAAAACCCCCCAAACCCCAGGCCTGCGAGCTGCCAGCGCGTGCCAAGTGCCTGCCTAACGCAATTTCAAACTGACGAGACTCCTCGCGCCCCCCGCCCCCAAACGGGGCTTGTAACGCCGAGCCTGACAGACCCTTAACTATAGTGGCACTACTGGGTGCAGCTCTAATATTACCCTCATAATTCTACGATATAATAACAACAAAGGAAAAAAAAGGTGAGGGGTCATTGCGCTTTGTCTTTAGAATTAAGATGGCTGTCTTCATCCTTACAGCATACTCTTAATTCTGGAGACACGTCTTAATAACCTCTAAATAGTTCCAACAAAAGAGCCGTGTCAGAGGAATGAGCAGGCCCCAAGGTGTTTCAACTGGAGTGTTTTCATCTGCCTTTATTGCTCTATCCCTCTCCAGAATTAAGGCAATAACCTGTGATAAATTATTCAGGAACTGCTACAGGGATCAAAGCAAAATCATTCTGTTAAAGTGCTGTTTGCAACATTTGGCACTTAGTGTGAAAACTTTTAATGTGTGCAAGCTGAAAATCAAGGATTTTAAATAATTTAGCAGCACGGAGTTTCTACAAACCGGCTAAAGATAGCATGTTGCTATTTAACTGCCTTTTCCTCAGATACTTCTTTTCGTGCGTTTTTATCCGAGCTGATGATGTCATAGCGATAAACGAAGTCCTGCTAAGATGCAAGCTAGCCAGCGACGTGCTACTTAACCGGATTGTCAGGACAAACCCAGAAATCCCGAGGAGAAAAATCAACCGCTTTTTCAATATTAGACATTTGTCCTATCAATATAAAAAAGTGAGGAAGGAAGCAGCAAAACAAGAAAATCACATAAGAATTAGTTAAGCCATCCTCAGTTATATTTGATCTCCCTGGAAAAGACACCGAAACATATGTTTTGTATGCAGATTTGATGATTACAAATGTGTTTTAAAAAGAAAGAGCTCCCTTGTTGCAACTGTTTTTCAATGGTTTATTTCAGAAATATTAAAAAAACAAAACTCCCCAAACTAGCCAGTTAGAAAGTCCTAGTAAAAACCACAAATTAAATGAATTTGGCAGTCCTGGACCATTTTCATAGTGATATTTTAACAGTGTCATTTCCCCGTGGATTGGAATACTAAACATTTTATCGAAGAACTGAACTGTTTTTGTGTTGAGCACTTGCAAAATGAAGTACCTGAAAGCACTTTTGCACGTATTATTTATTCATCATGATAGAAAAATGGCTTTAACCTAATAAATTACGTTTAAGAGAATTTAGAGCAAAAGTTTTGTTTATGACAAAGCAACAGATTTAGTTCTTTATCGGTAGCTTAAAGCACCAAGTTTTCCTTATACAAATTAGACAGATGGTGCTTACAGTAGAATTTACTAAAGGTCTGTCACAACAAATGCAGCCAAGCTGCATATTTAATCACTGCAGAACCTTGTCTACCTGCAGCTGCCAACTGCTAATCCAATTTCCCTGATAAATGTGGCAAGAGACACGATCAGCAATAAAGAGCATCTAACTCCATTTTCCTGCAGGGCGTCTTTTGATGAACATTTAGGACGGAAGCACGGAGTGCACTGTGTGGCCCTGGCTTGTGGCAGCTGCATGCATTTTGAAGACACAGTTCTCAGGTTACTCACTTAATTCTGCCACTATCATTATGTTGCTATTGATCTCAGTAGCTCTTGTCTACACAGCATTACTCTAGATGAAGCTGAATCAGGCAGTTATCATGCATCAAACTTGCTCAAAAGCCTGGAGATTTCCCCTTAATTACTTGTGATTTTATTTGCAAATACCGTTAAAGTGTAATCAAGCAGTCACTTTCCAGGGTCGTTAAGAACTTGCTAGTTTAGGAATATATCACTGGCACTCCATTAAAATTTCTCTGCTATGATGGTTTCAAGCAAACCAGACAGGACAACAGCAAAATAATTTTAGTAGAACTGATCCTTCACATGAGATAAATATAATTTCCTATTGAAGGATAATTCTATCAAATGACCTTTTTGCTCTAATTTTTAGAATTTACAACTTGAAAATATAAAAGATGAACCCTACATAGATGAACTATGTCTACTTAGCAAGCAAAAAAATAGATTTAAAATTAAATACATAAAGCAATAACAAATGTAGAAACCTGAGTAAGCAAATGTTGAAATAACCCTAAGTACTATTTTTTTCAAATATTAACTTAATTCAAGTGATTATTGTGAACTATGCATCTTCTGGTAATGTCAGAGATGTACTGCAGATAAATTATTTATTAAATATTTCTAGCGTATCTGTTTATTTTCTTAGGAATGGGAATGGATAAAAAATGATGATGTAGTATTTAAGTTTCCATCATATTTCAAAATAGCAAATTAAAAATCACTGCTAGGGCTTCTTCCAAATTACCTTGTGTAGCTGAAGCGAGTACTCCAGTGTGCACAGTTAACTGCTTATTCAGGAACAGGAGAAGGGGATCTCTTTAATGCAATGCTGCTCTAATGTATTATCATTCCTGATGATGCGGCTTCTATCTAGCAAGTCTTTTTCTGCCCTAAAATATACTGTTGTTTTGACACAAACAGCTTGCTACACTTAAGGATTTTACTAATAAAACATAATGTTGTGTTAGATATTATGACTGTTGCCACAGCTGAACTGACTTGTCAAATCAATCCTAATATGGCTCCCACAGGCACATAAAAACCTTATTTAGCTATCAGTTATCCTAATCACTTTGTTCAGTTTAAGGATGCAATACTTCAAGACCAGTTCCTATTTATACATATATGCCCAGCCATTTAATAAAGTCTTGATTTATATAATAAATTCTTGTTTGAAAAAATACTTTAAAGCAGCAGTGTTTTATCAAGTGTGTTACAACATGTCTCCTTATACCCCCAAATAAATATGCTAATGTATACAAACAGGACACTTGCATGGAAAAGAGGAATATTACATACAAAACAGACCAACTATCATCGAAGAAAAAATTGCCCCTTTGATTATAAACAGGGCTCAAATGAACTCACCTGATGTGCAAAGCACTGAAAAATCCCAAGGCCTTTATCAGGTAGTCGTAGGAGGTTTATTTTGGAATAGTCATTCATAGCCTTTGTACCTCTACTATCTATGGTCCTAAATTTACAGATGTATACACACACGTAAATATACAGATTTATACATGTCAAAAGAGACGGACAGACAGCAGAGGAATGGCAATACTAAATGCCTGCCCCACTACTAGTGCTTCCCATCGGTAGTAAGTTATATCCCTATAATTGAAAGAAACCTACCTTTGCCTCTTCTTGTTCAAAACTGCTGTTGAATATCCGAGTCACGCTTTCAAACGAAACTGTGAGGGGGAGCATGAAATTCTCAAACTCATCCTCATCTTCACCTACAGGAAAACAAACCAAAACAACCCAGCAAAAACATCACATCAGATTCACACCACTGTTCGGTATGGTCAGGCTCCGAGCTGGTCACAGAAAAATCTCACCAACATCATGGGAACTTTCAGTAAGACCTACAGGAAGAAAACAATTGAGGTTTGAAATATTTTTACTGAGCTATAAACAACCAAGACAAATTGTTGATCACAAACAACTTGTATCTGAGACCAGGATGTCTCTGCATTTCACATCTTTCTCCGTTTCATATTCCTGTTTTATCTGCTAATCTGATAACATTTGTTCAACACCTTAGAAGAATATTCATGTTAGAAAATCAAGACTCACCAGCTAGAAGATGCCGGAATTAAGACTGCAACAATAAATGAAACCTTTTCATGTGTATATTTTGCTGTATGACATTTCAATCACAATCTTTCATGATCACATGCTATTTTTTCTACCTCCCACCTATTTAGCACACAGGATGAAGCTGCTCTAGAGATAAATCAGGACTATGTACGGGTTATTTGTATAACATCATGGTCTCACTTGTTTCAGAGGAGTGAAATCAAAGTAAATGAAGCAAGATATTGTGCACAGGGGAAAAAAATTTTTTTTCAAAACAGCTGAAAGATAACTTGGAAGACTGGATTGTGTCTCTGCCCTGACATGATGCTGAACAAGTAACTGGAAACAAAAAAAACAAACTTTTTCCAAATGGCAATTACGGGGGGATAGCTACTCATACCACTTATGCTTAGGCCCTCAGCCAGAGTAGCTAGCCTCTCGCATGCAGATTCCTCTCGAGGATAATTCAGAGCACAAACTTAATTTATGTTCTTTAAAGAGCTCTTTGTTACAGGGCTTCTCTCCCTTCTCTCTCCATTGGCAAGCGAAGTCTGGGAAAGCATACCGGAGAAATAGTTCTGCACTCTCCTTCCTGAGCATCTATAACTGGTCGGTGCTGAAGACACAGTGCTAGACTAGACTGTGCTTGGATCCAACACAGTATGATCATTCCCATGCTCCGATTCCCAAAGACTCCCTTAGTCCTGGATGATTATTCCCTGGGTTGTAGGTCTGGTATGTTCTGCCCAGACAAACAGAATTGCTGAGCATGCTAGAGTTGCACCTGAAGTTAGTAGGAGCCTTTTGTGTATCTGGTTGCACAAAGTTAGCGTAAACTTTACAATTTAGTTTCTACACCTCACATAGCCACCTGTAAAATGGGCATAATTCCAGCCTCTTCTCCCATAGGGATACTGCAAAGAGCAAATCATTAATATTTTTGAGTCACCCCAGTACAATGATAAGAATGACAGAAAAGGCCAGGAAGAAAAATTCTGCCTTCACAACAGAAAAAGTTTGGACTAACACATTAATCCAGATGACAACAGAGTGGAAATAAAATACTCAGTAGCTACTCATTAAGTTAGGATGACACATCTTCTGCAGTGGAAGAGGCAAAGACCCTCTGAAAGAGCAATTGTGATCCTGTAATTAAAGACTGCCTCATTACAACGTAAATATTTACAATGGAGAGGAAATTAAAATTGCACAGACAATCCCAATTACAGCATTTCCTGAATTCTGAATACTTGGCTTTGTGACCTTAACTGCTTCCTTTTAATATGGGCCTTTTACACCTAGTTTTCCAGATTTTGTTTAAAAGCGAACGAAACACTTTCCATAACTTACTGCTACTACACTGGTCAACAAGAATATTGGAGCCTTCAAATCACAATCTTAAATTAGAAAAGTAACTGACAAAATCTGTGATCTTCATCAGCTATGTGCAGCAGAACTGAAGAGGGTAAGTTGTCAGATTTCAAAGCTATTGCCCAGGCAGCATCAGCTTCCTCTCACCTGCCTAGGAGTTAAACAATTATTGTGCATGAAGTATTATTTTCCATTTCTATAAATATTGCACATTCAGGGGCTTTTCTTTTTTAATGGCTTTTATATTTTCCTTGGAGCAAAACAAAAACAAAACCTGATCATTTAGAGAGAGCCCCGTGGTGGTATTGTCCCATGCTGGGGTACGGTATGATAGAAGTCACTTGCATACTGCTCTGTGCAGGATTAGGCCTCACGTGCCATTTATACAGTGCTCAGGAGAAACATAAATTAAAAAAGCAAAAAAAAACAAAAAAAACCCTCCACAGTACTCCACCTCATCTGGCATACTGCCGATCATGAGAAGACAAATTCCACAAAGATACACGTATGCATCCAAACTCAAGTTGAATCCTTCCTGAAGGTAAAATCTCCAGCGTATCTAGTTAAAATGCTGAGAGGAAGAAAAGAACTACCAGACCGTGCAGTAGTTGCTAGGAACCACCACCTCAATCATAAACCAGCTAGTTCTGGAAATGGGGTGGGGGGCTACCCTTTTCATTTTTTTTTATTTTTGTTTTAAAATTCAGCGCAGGTAGTCAAGACAGACAGTTACGTCCCTACACAGTATTCCACTACTCAAACATTTTTTAAGTTTTAAAAAAGCAATACGGAAGTTAGTACATACACAATTGCATCACATGAACAGTGCCATATTAATGAGAAAAGGAAGAAACTACCCTAACCAAACCTACCACGGTAAATTTTTCATTTGCTGTAATTCAAACTACACATACACATCCTCTCTGTGACTTTTGAAGGAAACGAGCTTTGCTTGTACGTTATGGTAGATCTGCGTGTGGCTTCCAGCAGAAATGTTTAAAACCTGCTTCACTTGGGCAGAGCTGGCACCGGGCATGACTGCAAACACCTGTAAGTACAGGGCACTGACAGCTCCGGCGGAATAGCTCCTGCAGGTATTTTCTACAGCTTAGATCTACTGCTCTTGGTAGTGCAGAAGAGAAAGAGAAAATTATCAAAATATATGAAACCCTATAATAACTTTTCTCTAAAGAAAACATTTACTGTTACTCTTGTATTAGTTTTGGTTTCTACATACTTCATACAAATTAATATTCAGTTTACTTTAGAATTTTTGGACTATGGACCAGGTGGGCAAAATGGTGCAACTCTAAATGCCCCAAAAGTGCATTTTCATTAAAAACGCAACTCAGGGCATATAAAGAATTCAAAGGCTAATTTTATTCAAACAACATTAAAATTATTGAACAGAAACCAAAGTGCATTTTGAAGCAAATACCAATTAACGTACTGCTGTTTTTCCTACAATGGTTTGATTTTGCCAGCTACTCCAAAAGCATATTGTTTAAAATGCAACCATTCTGCATTTACTGTATTCAACTTATCTCCAAAAATTTTTCTATATCAATATCTTAAAAGATCCCCTCTCAAATTACCAACAAAATTCATCTTAATTTTATTTCCATGTAAATTATTTAGATATATGATTCACATGAAAGGATTTCATATAAAGCTTTTCTTCATTTAATTTAAAAAAAACTGGTGAGGACAATTGGTACAATACTCTTTGGTCTAAAAATGCTGATTTGCACAGTTTGAAAATATCTTTTGATTCATAAGATTACTGTCATTTAATACTTGCACAAACACATGGAAAGCACAGTTTATGTGTACTTTACTTACTTTAATTAGATCTTAAAATGTAACTTCTATCTGTTTGTTTCGTAGATGTGTTTTTCCTATCAGCTCAAACAAACGAATTTATTTGAATAGGAATGCAAAAGACAATAACCAAAACATTAATGCATGTTTTTTCCAGATACTCCTAATTATTTCGGATGTTCTAGAGCTGTCAATCCAGAGGAATCACAATGACCTCTACTAATTTGTAGCCAGTCATGTGAGTCATATGCCTGCAATTCGTTTGTCTGACATATGTTTACACCTCTCTTTTGGAATGCAATTTTTAACACTTGTGATCTTGTTTTTACCAAATCTACTTTTTCCTATAGGAAAAGTTACTGAAACTGCATACGCAACCTACTTTACATTAAAAAAAAAAAATGTACCCACAGCATATATGACATGACACTGAGCCAGTAGGGAAAGTGCTTTAACTGCAAGTAAAGGCAGGTCCAGCTCACAATTGCCATTCTTTAAGAAAGAGTCGACAAATACGATTCGGTCTCATCTCCAACTCCACTGTTCTCAGCACTGCGCAGCAGCAGACAGTACAGGCACCCACTGTCAGCAAAGCTATATTAACTACTGTTTGCTTATACCTTTCTATGCCAATCTCTTTTGCACACACATTCCATAATTAAGTCCTTGTACGAGGGTTGAAAATCAGTGCACGTGCTCCTCTGCCAAAGACTTTTCTTCTTATTTTCTGAAAGCCCTCATCAGTGGTCCCTGTTCAGAACACCTACAGGCATCCGTCCTCATGCAAGGACACAACCCTGAGTCAGGCCTCTGATCAAAACAGGGGCACCATTTCAGACTCTCTTCAACATCAGCTTTTTGTTTAACACGTGATTTGTTTCTGTGTTCGTTTTGACAAGCCCAGCCTTCCTCATTTTGGCAATGAAGAGCTACGCAGGCAATTGCAATTCTGGATTTTACTCTGATGGCCAAACGCAGTGCCTAGCTTTGCAGTGACCCAGTCCTTTATTACACCTAGCTATTAAAGTATGCACTTAGCCTTATACATCTGTGTAACCTCACTGGTTTCAAAAGGACAACTCAAAAGGCCCCCCCAAGTGCATGTTTAAGTATTGCTGGTAGAACTGCAGAATTCCAGTCAATGTTCTTACTAAAACTCCAGGGCTCGTTGTGTATCAGGAACTTGCATGAAGAAGTGAAATAGAAACAACTTTCTACTAGAAGTTGGAAAGCTGGCAAAATCAGTAGTGTCATCTGGAAACTCAAAGCTCTTATTCAGGCACTTAAGATGTAAATACCTCATACGTCATACAGAAAACACTTCTGTGCAGAAAAATCGACTGATCTTGCTTATTTCTCCAACAGATGGCAGCAAACAAATAGACTGCTAATGGTCAATCCCCCAAAACCCTCAGAAGTTGATAGGCAGTGACTTAGAAGTCACCCATAATAGATTTACTGTACAATTAAACTGCTATTTTAAATGTAATAAACTAATATTTCAAAGTTAAACACATTTAAAATTTATAACAGTGCCAAAGACAGCCAGGTGTCTTGTGGACACCTGTGGAAGACCTTACCTAGATCTACCATGAGAAGACGAGTGAGAGCAGTGTAGAACGTTGTTCGGCACCTAAGGTCGCTCAGACTGTAATTATCATTGATGCCCAAAAAAGGGAAGTGCTTGCTCTGTTGAAACACAAGTATATGAAAATTAAGTGTTCTACCAAATTCTTTTTACTAAAATTAACATTTTTTTTAACATAGTAAGAAAACTTACTGTGTGATTCTGAAGCATGAATTTCACAGCCTCTATTTTCACAAGCTTTTTTAGGAGAATATAGGTAGGAGGTGTTAAGGAAATATCAGCCTTGCAATAGTTTGATTACATTATCATGTTGTACAAACTTTCAGAACTTTGCTCTTTCAACAAGGAATTCTCTCCCACTACAACAAATGTACATTAAAAAAAACAACCTTAAATTTCACCTAGAATGTATCATGGAGATATTCTTTAGACCATTAAAGACCATAATCTATTACTAACTAAAGCAATTACTTTTCACAGCATATATTCTAGTCACAAATGAACTAAATGACTTTTATAATTAAACTGAGAGTTTCTGATACTAGAGGGTGCTGTTTTTTTCCAGATAGCCCCATGTTGCCAGCATGGCAGGGAAAAAAAATAGTGTTTTTGCAACTGCCTGTTTTGAAAAAAACTGTCACTTGGCAATGGGACTGGCAGCAGCCCCAAGCAGCACTGAAGCGATAGCCTCAAAATCACAGCGGTGCTCAGCTCTTATAGGCCTAATGGAAATCACATTTCATTTGTTTGAGTTACAGCAGATCTTTTATATATATATGTACACACACATATACATACATGTGTGTGTGTATATATATATACATATATATGAGGTGCATATATATTTTTTAATATATATGTATACACACACACAAAACTCTTTAAACACTAAAACATATTATGTTCTGATGTAAAAGAACTGAATGGAAATCTCTTAAGAACCTACAAATCCTCAGAACCTGAGTAAACTACGTAACAAGGTGGTACAGCAGGGAATTTTCAACTGTTATCAATGAAAGTATCTACACATACTTTCACAGGAATTCTGATTTCTCCAACTTTATAAAATACGAAGCCAATCTAACTGACTACTGCTAAGCAGGCATTTACTTCTCCCAGTTCTCAGATTGGCTAGATTCAAGCCAGTGGCAGGCCCAACGCCAGGTAACCACATTAACGCAGAGTTGTGTCTGAGCTACCGTGCTCCGCTTCTCAGCGGAGGTTCCCTCAGGAAGGTGTATTAGCCTGGGCCACGTGTTGCATTAACAGAGCTACGTAACTCCTGGACTGAAGTTGCCTGGCCCCGGCCCAGCACGACGAGCTTCACTGTGCACCTGCTTGTATACAAAGGCTTAGGGGGAGATGCACCCCAAAAGACACAAGGGTAACCTATTTCCTTGGCTGCATCCAATCTAGAGAGCACATATGCATGCCTTACTGAACAGTTAAGTCTAATGAAATTTAATATTTTTCATACAGTTTCTTTAAAAAAAAGCATATGGCATAAAATCAGAAGTTGAGTTTGCAAAACTAAGTTACTGAAGCCCTCAAAGATCAGACAGTCAAGGCTGGTTTCACAGCTTGAATCCCTTCCTAGCTAGGTGAATTAACAACATCTTTAATAGTAAGAGGACATACTAATTCCCTTTCTCACATGATTCAAACTTTTGGGGTTGGGGGAAGGAGCTAATACTGTGTATTCCAATCAGAGCCAAGTTGACACCTTTTTGAGCTTTTTTACAGCAGGAAAGCACTGCTGTGAGAGATGCCGGCAAACAAGGAACAAGAGTGGTCAAAGTAATGACCCAGATTTGCTGACTTCTGTTTCTCCTTTACTTGACATAAATTTGCTCTATGACTTTCAGCAAGTCAATTAAATTCTTCTCTGCCTCAGTCGTGCATCTGTAAACTGGGGTTATCAATGGCTTTGTGATATCCAGGTATGCTAATTCACTTTTTCAGAAATGCCTCGGAAAAAAATTAAAAACCAGAAACACTCATACACATTAAAGCCTCAAATGAATGAAACAAGACATGGGCTTGGCCACTCTACAACGAGTATTAAAACCAGGACTCATCTGTCTTGTGCACTGAACACTCTCCATCCTTGGCATTGGAGGAAGTTCTTCAGGAGAAAACAGTATGGGATTGGGTAACTTTTGGCTGCACAGTACTGCCTACACTCATGCTCAAACACAGAAGAAAGATTTTACCCACAAATACCCAGAAACACTTTTTTTTTTTTTTTTAACCTGAGTGTTTCACTCCAACACTCTTGCATATAAATGACTGAAGGGTTGGATTACTTTTATACGCGTAAACAATTTCCCTTTTCATTTTAACTGGATTAAATTCTTTTTAAACAGTTAAAAGTGTATGAATAGGTTTTATAGCTGCTACTGGAAAATCTTCTAATCTATTTTTAAGATGATGTTCCTTTGTCAATCTATAGCATTTGACATTTCATTACCTTTTTTTTTTGTATTGCAAAGCTAGATAGTTTTTCCTGCTACAAGAGAGAGCCTTTTGTAACATTGTAAGAGTAACAAGCACATGGATGAAGAATTTTTGAGAGAGAAAAATATTTTGTACCCAGTTACTGTACAAAATAACAATGAAACTGTAGTTATTTTGCTACACAAATATACAGTGGAAAAGTTAATTATTAGAAAGAACTAAACATGCATGAGGGAGCACTATGGCTTCAAAGACATAAAGGAACGACTAACATATTCCATTATGTAAATGAATTCAAAGATCTTTCACGACTGATCAGCTAGGAGGGACATAATGATTTATAATTCAAATAACTGAGCTTTGAAATCAAATTGGGCTAATATATTTCGAAATATGCAAACCTGGAATAATTGTGAAAGTAATGTAAACCATGACACCAGCTCCAATCATTTGTTGCCTTTGTTGTTAATAATGCTGTTTTTTTTTTCTTTTTTTTTCCCCCCTCTTATACAGACTAGTTACTGGAATTATGGTTTTAATTCTAGATTATCCTTTAGGAAAAAAAAGATTTTTATACACATTAAAAAAAAATGACAATTTCTAAGAGGGCCTGGAGAATGACTGACTTACACATAGAACAAGTAGCGAAATTAAATAAATTATTATTTTAACCTTTCAGGCTTGCCCCAGTTTAATCTATATCAAATACTGAAAATTGATCCACTGGATCCAGTGTCTTAAAAATACGCTGTTTCTTTCAAAGCAATGTGTACTTAATGTCTTTTTAAAAAAAACTAATATAATGTGAAAAGGCCAAAGTTTGCAATGCCAGGAAGTAGTTATAAACTACTTCATATGTTTGAAATAAAAAGTACTTCAGTATTATTATTAAAAAAAACTATTGGTAGAGTTTTTTATAGGGAAAAAATACATATCTTTAAAAGCCAAAATGACCAGTGAAATTGGGTTGTACATCATTTTCTGGAAAAAAGGAAAAACAGCCTCGACAGGTGTAATTTATCATTTTTCTGATTTAATACCAAAGAAATATATTAAAATAATAAAAAGAATCCTGAAATCCTCAAAATTTGTAGTGATAAATAGCCCTCCCTGTCTTTATTGCATTATGCCTACTAACAGAAATATTGCATGGTGGATTTTGCCAGACAAGGACGATTATTTTCCAATAAAAAGTTGCATATTAAATTCCAGCACAAAAGTGGGTGTCTAATACTTTTGAAATCTTTTATGGTTTGCCAGGGAACACAATTTTAAACTTAACTAATACAACATCACGGTGCAGCGAAGCGGCATTAAAGCTCTCTTTGTAAAACCCCACCCATCTAAGCAGCAAAGCTACTGTTCTCAGAATTTCTGTTTGAAGTATTTCCATTGAAAAGTAATTGAATACAGTTTGGGTATTTATGTTTTTAGTTAATCTCTCTTTTTGCTTGTCTTTAAACATGTCACACTGAGGTTTCAGATACATATTTATGAAGGCACTGCTGCTTTTATATGCTTACTATGCATAGAGGCCTGAAACTCTGCTCTTGCGACAGTTAGCAAGTTTCTGCAAAGCAAAAAGCCCAATTTTCATAATAACTGCATTCTTTGGGAGAGCTTGGGTTATTAAACATCTGCTTTTTTCATCCTTTCTAGGTCCTGATATTATTATATTTATTTCATGAGCAGAAACTCATTTACTGCAGATATAATCTGCGTAATTTGAAAACTAAAATTATCAAGATATTGCAGCCTTGGAAAAGTATTAGTAGTTTCTGCTGACCCCCATTTTGGAAAGCTGGAAGGTGCCCACAAGCCTTTGAAGGTCTCCACAACACAATATGCAATGCTAGATGCTCATTGTCTTTAGCAGCAACGCGAGGCTGATTACTTCAGCACGTATACATACATGAATAAATAATCAAGCACTTTAAGTTAGGTGCACCCTGTTAAATTTCTTGGCTATTTTTGTGTCTTGAACCCTACCGAAACAATAAGCACATCCTGTAAAAGAGGAGAGAGCTCGTTAGTCCCTTCATAAATCTTATTAATGAAATATGTCTCCCCTTCTGTTTTTTTCAAATTCTTCAGTAATGTTTTGCTTTTATATGTCCTATTCTTCTGATGCCATGAGAACACAAACATATGCATATCTAAAATATCTCAAGTTAGTTGTTTAATGGTATTTCAAGTAAACATATAAAAGTGCATATCGTATGATTTTCATTAAACAAAATTCACTTATGGAATGTGGAAAACCACAATCATCATTCAACACATGGAAATATATTAAAATTATATGATTAGAGTTCTACGGAGGAATAAAATGATACCAGTTGTCATATTCGAGCTGCTTTCCCCTCTGCTTGTCTAACAATTAATCTTCTCTAGAAAATGACTGAAGAGCTGTGTTTATTTTAAAACAGCTAAGGATTTCAATATTGAAGACTTGCATAAGCTCAGATAACAATGTTTAATTTTCTGTTGTATACCTTAAATATTCTGTCACAGTAAAAACAATTACCACTTGTTAAAAATCATCTCCTTCCTCAATTCATTGAAAATTCAGAGAACTATCATTCTACTCCAACTTATGCTACATAACATTAGAACAAGATACAAAAGGTTTGCAACAGATAGTAAGTTAATATCCATGTTCTGGGTAAAAATTTCACAAAAATCCTTGAACCCAAGCAAAAATCTGCATGTAAAACCATGTCTGTTTTATCAGTAATAACGACAACACCGACCCAGCGAGGAACTTGTAATCAGGCAAAGATAAAGCATATGAAAAGGCTTGTGTTTAAAATCTAACCCATGCCCCATATCTTAGTTGACCTCATCTTCCAAGCGGAACCAATCCTGTTTGAGCTTGTTTATAAAAATCAGGCCTATTCGCAATACTGTTGTACTCACCAATGCTACCGACGCCAGGAAGATTATGAACGGGACGGCTGACTGTAAGCCGCTAGTGATACAATTTCTCTTGCAGCTAAGAAGTAGGTGGAAATAAGCAAGCCTTTAAAAACCAAGCAGTAACTATGCACGGGAAAAGATAAAGTGGATAAATATCAACATCCTCAGTGGTTTCAAAATGTGGCTTATGAAACAACAAAGATAAGTAGCGCATATTAATTTTCACCTTATTGTTTTCAAATGTGATATGTCGTATATAATAAAAAGGATATCCAACGGAAAGATCATTTAGAAACTGAAGAGTTCTTGAAATCACAGGTTCACATCTTCCCCGGTATTTAAGGTTTGTAACACTAGAATGAAAAAAAGAGAGATTTTTAAACTTTTTTTTTTTTTTTTTGGCAAAGTGGCATTCAAAAGCACAAAGTAGTAGAGCATTATATTATGAACATACTTCTGTGATGCATTTTAGGCCTTTTTCATTAACGAGATGTGCTCTAAAAATATGCCAAATAATCTGTGCCTCAACAAGGAATCCAAACATTTTATAATCCTTTAACAAATACAATCATTAAAAAAAACAAAACAAAACTATCAATACTCTTCCATCATATGCCATAAAACAAATTAACTGAAGCTTACCTATATGTATACATACATATATATATATATAAAAATATATCTGTTTCACTCACTTTTCAACACAATATCTGACCACTTAACCTCTGCAGTATTTATCTGCCCTATTCTCCATGAAATGAAAAACAATTATTATTATTTCCCTTAAGCATAGGAGAAATGGGGCACAGAAAAACTAAGGGCCATATTCACTAAGATAGCGATGCACCCAGCTCCCAGAGAAATTGTACCTTGTAGTTCTCATACTAATCCCTATTTTTATCTCTTCCCTTACATGGTACTACATCAATGCTTAACTAAAGCCAAGGTACATAGGGGCTACTGCGTTTCCCTAATTGCAACCCCTCTCAGCCGCATGCATTTTGTAAGTGTATTCTCCGATTAATCGACCAAGTCAGAAATTAAGATATGGAATAACACTGGACTTAGTCCCAGTCCTTGGGGAACATCATGTAAAACATCTTCCCAGTTTTGACAACAAAATACTATAGTTCATCTTTTGGTGCAATCCTGCAGCTAAGACCGTGCACTAGCCTGGCTCTAGACTAATAGCTTCCAGCAGGTCAGGCGCGAGCCACCGAGCACGGAGCTAAGACCCTCAGCGAGCGCAGACACCCAAAAGGACTTGGGATGGGATTGCTTGTGTTCGGCTACCAGATTTATTAAGTAGTGAAGAGGTGGCAGTGGCCTTCAAACAAAGGGGGTAAACTGAAGCTGGTAAGCTCTAAGGGCTTCTCAGGTGAGGGGCGGTTACAAAAGTAAGTTAAGAGCCGCTGATCTCATAGGCTGTCGTGTCCTAGCTTTCTTATGGGAATGTCATGCAGGTCCGTGTTAACAGTCTTACTAAAGTCCAGATGTCTGATATTTGCTGCTTCCACTGTAAACTCCAGCCAGTGAGTCCAAAGAAGAAATCAAAGCCCAGAAGCAGCCCAAATGCATTTAACATTTAATTATATACTAGGTTCCTGTAAAGCTGACTACCAGTAATTTCTTCTAGTATTCCTTGGAGAATCCAGGTTGGGCCGACTGGCCTATAACAACCTGCCCTTCTTCTATTTCCCTTTTTTGAAGACAAGTACTATGTTTACCCTTCTCTTCTGGGACATCCACCATTGCCTATAAGTGCTCAAAAATAATTACAAATGATTCAAAAAATGCTTTCACCAGTTCCTTTAGTATTTAAGGATTAATTTCCTTAGGCCTCATAACACATCTGATTCATGTTTCTTTATTCCGATCTTTGCTCTGATTTCGTAGTTTACATTAATTTAGTTACGGTATCTGGCCAAAATCAATCTTTTCCTTTAGTGAAGATGGAAGCAAAGACGACATTAAATACTTCAGCCTTCTCTTTTTTTTTTTTTTTTTACCCCTGTTAAATAAGCCTGTATTTTCCCTTGGGCTTCTTCAAATATTAACAAATCTTTCCTTAAAGCTTTCTGTATGCTAGTTGCAACCTCCTTTACACCTGAGCCTTTCTAAATTTGTTCCTACATGACCGTGCTACATCCCTACATACTCATTGATCACAGGCGCGTGTCCATTTTCCCCTACATTTCCCTTCTGATTTTCAGGCACTCAGAAACCTTAGTTTCCTCCCCAATAGAATAAGGTAAGGGATACAAACCTCTTCTACAGTCAGATCCACTGATGAATACGATCTTCAGGTTTTTAAAGAACACTTAATGCATCAAGTGTTGCATTT
Source organism: Apteryx rowi (assembly GCF_003343035.1). NCBI lineage: Eukaryota > Metazoa > Chordata > Aves > Apterygiformes > Apterygidae > Apteryx > Apteryx rowi. The sequence goes on from NW_020448085.1 coordinate 1,081,905, forward strand.
CTCTTACTATGCTGCTCATCCTTCTACTACATCAAGGTGCTGGCCATTGCACCTGACCTCTCCCCCTGTAATTGCCCCTTCTTCTGAAGTTGTTTTCTCCTTAATCTCATTTCTGAAGAGATTTTGCCTAATAAATGCAGTCTTTTCCAGGCCCCTTGTTCTTAGCTAGTTATTTTTATTACAACTTTTTTTTGGACTGCTCCCCATGTACTTCTGAAACAAAACAGTGTTCCCAAAATGCCGCAGTAACTTGCCTACCCGCCTGCGTCCTCTCTTCCAGCTAACAGCTGGAGAAGCCCAGGGCCTACTCTGATCAAGCCTTATTCCTTGAATGCTCTTTTAAGTTGCCAAAAGAAGGCTTAATGCTCCTCTTCCTCCAGCCTGGGAGACCATGTTGTGTGAAAGAGCTTCACAGCGGATTTTCTGGTACTGCCTTCATTTGGAGAAACAAAACCAGGCCATCGCAGCCTTTTGAAACATATCCCTTTCGGATAAAAAAGCAGCACGGCTTCCCGGCTCAGCAGCCCTGGCGCCTGTGCCTGGCCACGGTAGGAAGCCGCTAGGATACATCTCAACCTGCTTGGTGAGGAAGAATAAGCAACTTCACATTCGTATGCCTCAGTTTCCTTGCCTACAGAATATGCATAAAGATACAGACCTTAAGCTGCCAGATCTATTAATGAAAGGCCACTATGTAAGACATAAATGAGTACCAGCCATTTATACCGTGAGGCAGTAGGATTTCAATTTTAGGAATAAAGAACTGAAGAAGAGATACTAAACGCCCTAAAAGTGGCATTGATTATTGCTAGCTTTTACATATTCATAGAAATGTACTATGCCAGATAAACAAAACCCCTTTTTAAGGAAGTTACAAGCTCAAGAATGCAGTTTAGTGCATCTAAGTGTTTTGGATTATTTGCTCAGGAAAAAGCAAATAACAATGCAATTACCAAAGCAGTATTCCTCAATTTAGATCTCCAAACAAACATTGATTTACTTTATAAAATCTCTATGAAGTGCCACAAAGGTTCAGATTGCCTTAAAGAAATAGCCCATTCTAGCAAGTCCATAATTCACAGTTTATCCCTACTATGGGGAGTTCTGAAGATGTTTACAGTTGCACTAAATCCTTAACAAGTATATACCATACAAGGCAATAAAAATGAATTCGGACTATCCAGATTTGACATCAATATCAAAATCATAAAAAGGCTATTTTGCAAAAGAGCAAAATCCTTGTCCTTCAGTAGCTAAATGTTTGACTCTTGAAGAAAAGAAGTCACAGTGACAGCGTGAAATAGGGAAAACTAAATCTGAATAACGAAATGTCTTCATCCAACATTTCAGAGCACTTTTTTTAATATATCTTTTCTTTCATTTCACAGCTGTTTTTGGATGGTGAAAGATGGAGTAATAATATAAAAGGCTAGAGAATTACTTGTGAGTAAAGAGAGGCTAAAATTTTCAATTATGATCTTAGCAATTTCCATTTCTGTTTTTGCCTTATTAGTATCATGCAGTATGAAAGACAAATATAAAATGTAATATTTTAAGCAACAATTTACAAAATATTGTAAGCATCTAAGAAAATACGTAAAGATCAAGAGAGGAAACTAAAGATACAAAAAGCAGTTTTTGACTATGTGAGGAAGAGAAGCTAAGGAACGAGAGAAGAGAAAAATTCACAGCTCTCAGAAATCATAGCAAGACAGCATGTCATCCAAGTGCTAGTGTCCTCTCTCTCAAGCAGCTTATTGATTTAAAAAATTAACTAAATGAAACAGAGTCAAAGCAACCAATCATGAAGTTTCAAATGAGTCACAGAAAATAAGTGCTTCATCAAAAGTGACTGCAGTGCTAAATTCACAAACATATATATGAGCAGTGAGCACGTTTTAAAACAAAGTACAAGAAAAGTGGAAATAAAAATGGTAGAATATTCCTGGTTTTGGTACCACCACTAGTATCAAGATACTTGAGCTAGACAAAAACACACACACACACACACACACAGGAAAGTGTGGCAATAACACCTATCCACGTTGGAAAGGTAAAAGAGAAATTTTAAAATGAAAACCAAATGGCATTACAAGGGCAGTACACTTTCAAATATTTACTTTTAGTTCAGTAAGAGGACCAAAATAAAACTCTAGCTTCTAAAAGCTGCCCCAGACCAGAAGGTGATGCTTCCCAGCTTTCTATCCTTCGAACCATCCCACTTGCTATGAGACTTCCTCTAGGGCCAGGACTTCATTGTAAAGTCAAAGCTGCATAGTAATGCAGTCCATCAGCAGACCAAACATCTCTTTCCTTAATACAATGGCTTAAAAACGCTATTTTAACAGGCTTTGGGTTTTATTTATTTATTTTTTAATATAAAATATGGAAAGGGAAGGGGAATAATGACTATATACTCCAATTTACAATTCTGTGGAAAAAGGGTTACTGTATCATCCACAGAAGAATCAGAAAATTCCTCGTTTGCTCATTCCCAGGCATTATTATGCTACTCAGTTGGGGAAAGAATCAGGCAGAGATACCCCTTCCAACCTCTGAAATCCATTTCATGCCTTTTTTTTTTAAAAAAAAAACAAACCTGATTTTACTGTCTCTAATTTCCTGTCCTGTCCTCAGTTTAGGATTCTGAGAAAGATCTCTCAAGGCACCTGGCCTGTTTCACACTGCTGTTGAAGACATGGACAGTCCACACTAACAGACAATCCTTCATACAAGATGTAGCAGACGGGACGGCAGTAGGGGACGGAAAATGATACTGCAGGAGCACCGGAGTGGAACGCGCAGCTTGGAAGAGAAAACTGAAAGATGTCCGACGTGGTTTAGAAGAGAAAATTTTGGAGAAGAAGAAGAAGATAAGCAGGGATGGAACATGGAAAAGAAACAGCAAAGTATAGAGTGAATACAAAAAAGGGAGCACTGGAGAATCAGTATATACGGTAGAGAAGACAGAAAACCCATTTGGTCACATGAATGGTGGGTGCCTTCTCCATTTACCATCGTATGCCAAAGTGCTCAAATATTGCTTACAGGCCATTCATTTGTAAATGCCCAAAGAATTCATCCATCTCCTTTCTGGCAGGCCTTGAACCCTGTCTCTGAAAAGTGATGGCCAGCTACATTATCCCAATAAATCTGAGGAATCTCAGGAATACAGCATCTACTGCACATGCATATATTACTATACCTCTCATGCATGGTAGGTTTGGTAATACGACAAAGGAGCTGTTGCAAAACAGAAGAGATGACATCCTGTTGCTGTAAAACAGCAAGTTTTGGCATTTTTCTGTTAAATAATAAAATCAGAGACAGTGAAAACCTTTATAAACTTAGATGACTTGCATGAAAAACAAATATGAACTTGCAAGACTGTACATGTGTGTTGCGTCACTTATTCTTATGGGAAAACCTATGACAGATGAATATGCACTTAAGAATGTCTGTTTTGGATGACATGATTTAAATCTAAAACAACTGAAAAGCCTGAACCACATCATTTTAGGAGTAGTCTTGGTCTCAAGTTAAGGATATTACAGACATACTTGCAGTATAAAAGATAAAAATCATACATTTTAAACTCAACTTTTAAAGTTGCCCCAGGTGTCTGTTACACAATTCCCATTAAAACGTAAGAAAAATAGGCATCTAAAAAGACTTTGAAAATCTCTTCCTTATGTTTCAGTAATAACAAAGACAGCAATTTGTTGGCAAGAGGGCTCTGTACAGTCATGTTTTAATTATTTCTTGTAGATTATCATCATTTACAATGAAAGCTCTCTGTGGCTCAGTGACAGTGATTGGATATATACTTTTCATTAGAGCTGGACAAAGGTGAATAGTTAAAAAAATGCACACACCTTCATGAATAAAAGTGCCAAGTTTTAGTTTGCTATGATTCATGGAGTCACACTGGTATGAGTGTTCAGCAAAATATTCACAGATCCAGACTTTTCATACATATCTAGTATTTAAACATTGTGACATGGAATCTCTCTCTCTATATATAGGTAAGTATGTATATACGCATCCACCAGAGTAAAATAATTATCATGTTAAAAAAAAAACAAAAATAATGTTTTAGATATGCACCATTTACTCATGTTTCATTTTTTTTAATCAAAGACTAAAAATCCTTAATATTCAAGCAAATATTGTGTAAACATACTTAATGATACTACTTTCCACCTGTATTTGATAAAAAACAGAAAGGAATCAGAAGAGGTTCACAAAGAATAAGCAAGGCAGAGGTGTTTGCAGTCAAAATAAATGCAAAAAACTCAGTCAAATGCCCAGGGCAGACTCAAGGAACAGACAGAAGGAAGTAGTTAAAACTACTCCAGTCTAAATGTTTCCCTGCCTCCTACCTCTACAGGGAAGGATCAAGGCAGGTAGCTACTGCTCACAAGGATGACCTCTAGCTCCAGTGGAAGAAAAGGATGGCTATTCTTTTTGGGTACAGTGCCTCAATCTGCGCCTCAAGTCCTGGCCTTGATCGACTTCCCAGTAGCCCAAGAGGCATAAGAGTATGTGGAGTGGCTGTGTTTGGAGGAAGCAGGGGTAACAAGGATAGAGAACTCAGTACAGACAGAAGAAAACTAGTACTCCAGGGCAACAGGCTCATTAGGAGAAAGTCTGAGGAGACAGGGAGACATTCTAAATCACAGTCCTTCTCCAGAATCTCATCATCCATCTGGAGTTCTCCTAGCTCCTTTAAAATCCCATCGCTCACTCTTGCCTATCTTCACCCTTGTATAACTCCTCCCAACTTCTTCCTCCTTGAACCTGCTCTACTGTTGCTACAAACAAAACTGAGTTTTGCTGAACACGGATAAGACGACTTGAGATGTCTTGCATACCAGAAAATTGAGACCAGATGTTTTATCAGTCAACATTCCTCCTCCCACACATTCACCTTTTCAGATGAGGGTCAAAGCAAGCAAAGATGGTGGAGACTACAAGAACTATTCTATAAAATCTCTGGTAAGGCTATCATGAAAATACAGCCATTAATGGATATTCTGACTACATAAAACTCCATACCTTCAAAAATGATTTAACGGGAGTTCAGTAAAGTATACATTCATTAACTTCCAATGGAAAAATGATAGAAGGTCTAAGATCTTATGTGACAGTAATGCTTTAAACTATAGTCAGAAGGTCTAAAGGACACCTATTTCACTGACAGTTCTGAAAGTATTTATGTACTCTGAAGAATATCTATTTAACACAACCTTTAATCCATAAGCTGAACAGTGGCTACTGCAGCTAACAGTAGCCATGAGACAAGTATTTCAAATTGTTTTCTATTAATGAAAAAACTCACTGACTTATACTGATGACCAATCCTCTACTGCAAAGCTGCTACTAATGAAATCAAAAGAACAGATTAAAGATACATACATGAAAACGAGCTACTGAAAACAGAGATCTGGGGAAAGATAGCTTAACAATGTGTTCAATCAACGTGTTCAAAATCTAAGACAAGACAGACGTCATTTACCTGTCTAATCATTACTGAACTCACATCAGACTTCAGGAAATTAGAAACTTCATGTGTCAACCAGTAAGCTATCACAGAAAAAAAGGTTAAGTTCTCTAATGGTGGAACAGAAAACTCACTAATATGTCCTGCTAGACTACAACTTGTTTGACTACTACGAATTTAATTGCTGCGTTTACTCCTCTAACCAAGTATGAAATCTTTTCTCCATGCAACCTTTATTATCTTCGTTAATAGCAAAGTAATTACCCGATATTATCTTTTGATCATTCGACAGTGTAAATGGCAGTTTATAGTAAGGTATTTTTCCCATCACTTTCTGCTACAAAAGACTAGTTGCCATTAGCCAGGCAATTTCAAACATATTTTAGAATGGAAACCATAGTATCTCAAGTATTGTTGTGCCATAGCTATATGAAGCTATATGAGAATATCACCATTTCAACAAGGGTGTGCACACTGAAAATTCCCTAGCATTTCTTTTCAACCTTATCTTAAGGAATAACGTACGACAAATTTCACCTACTTAAACACAGAAAAAAATGGAGCTGAAGGGCCAGCCAAAACAGTAGACTAATGGCTTCCTAAAATAACAGAGTGGTTCAAAAATACTGATTGCATTCACAGGAGAAAAAGGCGACTTGGTCTCACAGTAGTCACGTATTCTGCCCACTACTGTTATGAATGTGCTAAGATTAGTCTCAGTTATAAAGCAACCAAAATGCTTCCAGACTGAATTGCCCCATCAGACCCTATTTCTTGGATTATGTACCAGTACGTTACGGTTTCACACCCAGATTTTCCAATCAGCATGTTATCGCCAGTGAGATGCTAGTTTATTTTAATTGAGACAAACACGAGCGTTTAGACAACAGTTTCACAGCCAACTCTTTAAGACATTGCCTGCCAATTCAAGTTGTAACATCCAGTCTGTAACACAAACATTATCTTCCATCTAATCAATGAGCAATTCATAAACAGAGATGCTGCATGCTTTTATAAAAATATATTAAACCATGGGGAAAGAGAAAATGGAAAGTGTAATTTAAAAACCAGCACTGATCTTTTCTGCTTATTTATCTGGCTTTCTTTAAAAATCTTCCATGTAACATTAAAATGCTAACTATGTTTTATTTTTAAGTTACAGTACTTGTGCAAATACAGCCATATCCAAACTAAACACATGCAGTAAGCATCATACAACTTGTTAAATGATATACTGTTATTTCCTCAATCAGCAAAGGCAACAGAAATTTCCTCTCAATGGTAGCAACAGATGGAAAAAAGGAAGCAAACTGATGCATCTGATCTCCATACAACAGCCCTCTTTCCCTCTTTTTTTCCTCAGTTGTTTAGGTTTCACCAAACCTTGGAACAACAAAACGAAGCCTAGCTGTCTAATTCTAAGACAGAGACTGCTTGCAGAAACTGTACAGCAAGTATCCATCAATGTTTTTCCATTCATCTCCCTCCATTTACCTGTCTGCAGAGCATGCTCCAGATAAATATCATGGTCGGATGGTTATGATTGTTTTTCCTAAGGCAAGATATAACACTAGGCTTCTGGTTTAGAGGAAGCAAAGCATTTATGCCTTGTTTTCTCCAGAAAAGTTAAGTCATATTAGAGAACGACCTTGTCTTGTTTGTTATGACTTCTCAAGGTTGGTAGTCATGGTAGCAAAAGACAAGTTATGTTTAATATTGTGTGAACAGGTCACGGTTAACCTGGCAATGCCAGCAGAGATGTTTCCCTGGTAGGACAAAGTCTACTGAAAGTATTTCAAGGTCTTGTAAGTCAGATTTAGAGGAAGTGAAGTTAATGACAGGATGCAGAATAAAGAGATAATGCTCTTGCCTGTGCTCCTCTTTCCCCAGGCACCCGCAGAACCCAGTGTCTCCTGAAGACTCAGATTTTTTCAGTGGATATTTGTAATTTTTCAGAGGCACCATGCTGTTCTGCTTCAGGAGTAAAACTCAGAGGAAACCTTTTCGACTCAGCAGGAGCTATCAAATCTCAAACCTGGTAGTTTTGCAGGCACCCATGGGAAGGGGCTGCAGTATTCTCTGGAATAATTTTCTAGGGTGATTCTTAGGAAACAAAGAAAACAGACCCAAGTATTGAAATGCCAAATACTACAGTCTTATTCTGGCAAGTGTCAGAGATGAGGAGACAGATGACCATAATGCCCCTTGCCTCCTTCAGTCCGAGTCCTTTACAAGCCTCCTCTCTTTGTGAATCCGTATTTCTGAAAGGAATCCGTATTTCTGAAAGTGCAAATTCTGCCAGACCTCTAGAAAATTAAAGGCTCACAACAAAAAAGGCTGTCTTTGCCACCATCCAGCTTTGACACGTGTTTGGGTGGGTATAATGGGAAAGAGGCGTTATCAAGATGAAGAGAGGTTATGCTAGTTTGGTTTGCTATTTTTCCTGATGTTTTTTTTGTGTGCAAAAAGAGGAGAAAGCCATATGGCCTACCAGTCTAAACTACAAAGACAGGAAGTACTCTCTATTCCCGTTCTATGTGATTCAGCTTGTAGCTCCAAGGACATTTCTCTTGGAAGCTTAGTTGGCTTACACAGTTCCCATTGACCTCAGCTCCCTCATTTTCATACTACTGCTACACCTACAGTTGCGTTAGGATACCTGTTTGCGGAAACATGTAACGAACCAGATAGGAGAACTGATCACAACTAAAATTAACTCTCTTGAAAACCCCCAAAACAAACCAAAACCACTCTTCAAAACAAAGAAAGGTTAGTTTAACTTGGATCAGTTCTCCATCATGAACTAGCTTCACAGCCAATTCTATTAGCATCTGAGGGTGCAGGAATAAGAAGTCAGAGAAGGATGAGAACTGCTTATTCCAGGACTGTCACTGGAAACAGCCTGTGAAATCACAGCTCTATTCTCCCATAAGCCACTCTCGGAAGTGAGCCAGGCACTGTGGAGTCTATGTCCAGCTGCAAGCGTTTGTTTAGGAGCCCGCAGTAACTTCTGAAAATAAGATATGGGCACTTTTGAAATGGTTATCCCTAACTTCAAATATTTCAAATTTACAGAAAACATATTTCTAGCTAAGGGCAAACTTAACAATATAAAATAAAACTTGGATTTCGTGTAAGCATTAAAGACAAAACAAAATACATACAGAATAGAACCCAAACACAAACTCACATTTTTGTCATAAATGTTTCTAGAACATGGTTGTCATCTGTTATTCCTAAGACTTCTGACATTCGGGCATACACCTGGAAATAAACATTTCAACAGTAACACATTATAGACATTTACAAGTACCAACATTTTCATTTATTCTAAAACCTTCCCTATTCTATTTTGCAGAAGACTAAAGGCACAAATGCTTGCCCATAGAGCATAGCAAAGTATTTGTGAGAAATGACTTCCATCCTCTAAGACAGCATTTGATGAATTTGGGGCTGACAGATTTTTACTCACCCTTGCATACATTACTTCACATAAAGGAGCTGTAAATAGTCCATATTAAACTCACTTTGTGGTTCAGAGAGCAAAACAGTCTCTTTTTAAAAAATTATGGTTTTTAATAAAAAGTTGCAAAGGGTTGGAAAAAACATATTCTTTTCTTGCTCTCTGTCCTCAGTGGAATGTGTTTCAACATTGTCCTTTAACTTTAATTTGCCAGTTGTTGCACTGCCAATCATAAAATCTGGTAAATTAAGTACTCTTCGTGTATTCAGTTTTCTGTTTTGCCCTCATTCAGCAGCCAAGTAATTTGCTGTTGTAACTTTCTTCCTTTATTTCCGATCCAAAGCATGTATTACTAGCCAAGTTTTCCCTGTACCCTGCCTATCAGATCAAAATGCTGTTATGATGCAGCAACAAATAGCCAGGACATGTCGGATATAATTACCACTTAATGTGTAGTCTTCATAAAAGTTTCTGATAGCTTTAGCAGCCAAACATTTAGTTTGGATAAACACATGCAGTTGGATAAAATCAACTTGTTTCAGGAACAGAAGGGAGAGCTGTACTGCAAAATTTCTTTGCAATGCTCTGTTAACTCGCTTTATCCTGAGTTAAAGTAACTCTGCTACTTGCTTAAGACCAGGCTAAATGCAGATCCACCAGCCAGTGCATTTCATTTCAGTCATTTTAACCTTCAGTGACACCAAAGCAAATATTATGGGTTATATGTAATTCTTCCATATTATGTGATACAGCCAAGTATCACTAAGGTCTGAAATGAGAGCACAAATCAGAGCACACGTAACCTAAGTTGCCCAGTGGTGAAAGCCTGGTGCCATCTAGCTGTCAATTTTGCTCACAAACATTACATATTCCACACAAATTTCCATGAACTTTAGATAACTCAGTACTGTACAGTAGTATCTAAACTCGGCTGTACCAGCTTCCTTTTGGCTAGTGATGCAATCCCATGGCTTTGTTTAAAAACCAAACCAGCAGTATTCCATCTGTGGCAAAGTCGATAAAAATCGTATTTTCATAGCTGAAAGACTTTAGTTTTAAATCAGAGTTTAATAAAGGCATTAGTAAGTCAATACTATAACCAGAATTTGCACCACACCCAAGGATAACTTGCTTAACATTTAAGCTAAAATACCACCTTTTATGACTGTGTGAATGTAACATGTTGTGATAAAATCCATAGTGAGAGAATAACCAAAATATGAAAAATTTCGTAATATATAATAATACAATCATCCAAACTTTGCAAAATATTATATTTACACTGTAAATGAGAAGTAATCATTTATAATAATTAAACATATTTACAATAACACTAAAATATTTAAAACATTCTCTGCTATTTTACTTCTAAATAGTGCACTGCGGAAATGCTGTACCAGCTGCAATTTTTAAATCTCTGTATTTGATATGAGGCAAGTGGAAAGAGATAGTGAGGAGCGTAAAAATTTCAGCAAATGCAGGTTGACTTTTAAATATTTCCTTTCTGTAACAGCAAAACAGGGGGAGGAAGGGAGCGAATGTGAGCGAGCGCACGTTGCACCAGCCCCGTGCTCTGTTGTCAAACTAGGCTCTCGCCACATCAGAGTTTAACAAATAAAATACTAAAACAGCAGCCAGTGTTGACAAAGAGCAGTGCTTTAATCCGCAATTATCCTTGTAACTCTTACTACTCCTTTTATCATCCATTAGCTTTGATTCCCATTATCCCATCAAGAACTGTGTCAACGCTTTTGTCCCTGGGGATTTCCCACAACTACCAGGATCTGACAGCCACGCTTGAGTGCTAAGCGGGATCATTACCTCTTAAATCCACTTATCTGATCCACTGAATAGTAAATTGAAAAGCTCATTAACAGCAACAATCTGATTTGTTCTCGCATGTGACAGGGTCATTTTAAGTCAGCATGAATCCGGCGCTTGTATTAAAAACTATTGCCCCTCTTGTAAAGTGACATTGTAAGCAAAAATAAATGTGATATGTGAACACCTTCTTCAAAATCATTATCAAAACCAAAACACACACTCAGTATATAAAAATAGAAGAGCAAGCGCACCCCCCCAACCATAACAACGAAATGCCCTTAGACTTTTAAGCACCATAAAAAATTAATGAGGCGGCATTTTGGACGTATAATAATGAAAACCACTTCAACAACAGAGACTGGGCTATGCATTCAAAAGGTGGAGAAAAATACTGCTGAAAGGGTCATAAAAGGCTGTGGCAGGGCTTGTGGAAGTGATCTCATCCGAAGTTGGGTTCACCTCCCCGAGCCCTGCCTGCCAAAGCGGTACCGGACCTCCGGGTGGCTTGAGCCCGGGGGAAGCGCGCAGGCAGGCACCGCGCGTCCGAGCCCCCTGCTCCCCGCAGCGAGCGCACCCAGCGCCACGGTTTCAGTTCCCCCGGAGCCTTCCAGAGAGGAGCTGAATCATTAACTTTCCGTAGGAAACGAGCAGATTAAGACTTTTGTAAAACCTTTACACAGTTATTCCCAAATCCTTATCACAGTGGGATTTACGGCTTCCAATACAAACCCTGCACCAACGCACAACACCGTGCGGTCACGGGGCGACATCACCATAAAACGTTAGCTTCCTAACAACCAAACACGACATCACCGTCGTCGCCGACTCATTCCTACAGCAGTTATGAGTGGCGGTGAAAATCTGCAGAAGTGGTAATATTAGTCAACAAGACTAGATGATCTTCAGCGGTCCAAGCGTATACTCAAGGTACTTAAAGCAAGCTCTGACTAATAGCATTATTTCAGGCCATAAGCAAGTGACACTGCAATATTCAAGGGTGACAGCAGTGGTCACGATAGCAAAGAGAAAGAAGAGAGAAGCAAAGCACCGTCAGTAATAATAACTATTTCAAAGATATTAAAGCAAGTGCAACAGCAACAGAAAAGAAGGAACCCTGGATCTTTTTTTTTTCCTCCCTCCCCATTGGTACCATCAAAGCTACCCGCACAGAACCAGGACAGTTAAGGAAGGCAGCAGGTTCGCGAGCTCAGCTGCCAGTGCTGCTTCCGTGATCTGACAGATTCCTCAGGCATTCAAATTACACACCACTAAACTTCCCAACTATTTGAACTCTGCCTGCTGCAATTCAGAAGAAAGAGAAAATAAAATTGTGGAAGCAACATTTTATGAAGCAAATCACTCATATGTAAAAACAGTTTAAGAAAACAGAGAAATAATACAATAATCGCATTAAAACTTTATTTCCCTGACCTCCTGTACTCTTTGGCCCTAGACATGTTTAACTTTGCTCCGGTTTTTGAGGTCTTCTTTTTCTGGTACTATCTTTGTAACTCCGGAGAAGCTAATTATGTCAATTCTTAAATGTGAGGCAGATTACAGAACTGGGAAGCTCAGAATATGAGTTCCTAAAGGTTGTATGGCTATATAATGACAGTCGCAGAAATTCAATAACGGCACTGTATGGAATGTACTCAAACGCACCCCATGAAACAAATTAAAACAGAGCAATGAATCTCTCACACTGTGCAAATAAGAAAACACAAGAAAATGTTGATTTCTATATATTTCATAAGGGCTATTATAATGAATTAAGAGTCGGGATAATGAATCTTCAGAAAATTACAGGAAAGTTATTACCCGCAGGCACAGCGTAAACGTTTAAGATATTATAACTTCCTTGAAGCTCTCCAGGCCTTGCTGCAGAGAACATAACATTAAAGTATTTTGTCATGAATACTGAGGGCAAAATCAGACCTTAACCATCTTTATCCCACACCAACAGAAGCTGAGGGGGGGACAGCTGCTACAAGAGAGGCTGGAGAAGCCGGTCTGGAATATACTTGCGCGGTGGCTTCAGGAGCTCCACTCAGTGCAGGGGCTACAGCAGGAAGCTTCTGCACCTACCACCCACCTCTCTAACTAGCACCTCCGTCCATTACCCACTAAAACGCCGTACCAATCAAGAGTTTCCTTCTGGGAATCAAGCGCCACGAGGTATTTAGTAATTTCCGTTGATTTTGAAACCAAAATCAGGTATTTTGAATTTTCGCATGTAAAGTTTCATTACACACAGCGGAAATTTAGCTTCCAAATCCCTTATGCAACTTCTGAAAATCTGAACCAATTCCTGTAACTAGTGGATTAATGTGCCAGACCAATCCCCTTCTATTTCAGGGCCAAATTAAGGGTTTAAAAAGCCTTAATTTTTCTATCCTGTTCATAACAGAAAACCTGGGTCATTCATAAAATCTCCATTCCTCACCAGCTGCCTTAAAAAGGTAAGATCTTAAAATTCCCTCACAGTCTAAGCCAAAAGAATACGTTAATCTGTTGTTATACATTTAGCTCCCTAAATTAAAAAAAAAAGAAAAAATCCAAAATAGGCCATAAAGTGGTGCCTCAAATACTTTAGGGCAGGATCCTTGACGAGAAGATTAAGTTGGGCTTTGCAGTACAAAACCAGCTGGCTCGTCTCCCATTCTTTGCTACCTGTGTTTGCAAGCACCTAGAGGAAGTACACCAACTATATCAATGACATGCTATCTCCTGCTTCACCTACAAATCTAGTTTAATCAAAATACTGCAGGAAATCATCCTCAATGGAAAGAGACCTATAAAATAACGTTTAAAAATTACAGAAAGCTAATAATTAGGGGATTGTTACTGCAACTAAGTGTAACGTTGCAGGGGAAAGGGTAAGCATGCCGTGTGGCTCAGGGTCGTTATTATGGAGGCTATTTCCCTGCTAGTCTGGTGAAATGTTCTGTCATCACCAGTCCAGCTAGTCTGAGCAATCAGCTGGTCCCTCGAAGGCTCTTTGCCAGGCCTCTCCTGCCCGGTCCCGGCCCCACGAGCTCTCTGGAGGAGGGAATTTCGCAGGAGGCCGGGGTGCTGCAGTGATGAACTCCCCACCTCTCGCTCCAGCAAGTGCAACGCCAGCGATAACCCTCTTCTTAAATGGCAATTGATCTTGTTATTTCAATGACTTTCTCTCCAGCTTTCCTTCACTTCTTCCGTTCTCCTGATTCCCCTATTTTCTGATAATCTTCAGAGAAAGATTTACAATTCTGGTGAACTTACTACGGGAGACTTGCTATGAACTAACTGCTGTTATTACTGATGCAGCATAAAAAACATTCTCTGAAAAACATTAGTTTATCTGCTCGGTCTTCAGGTAGCCAACTGTTAATCACGTGCTTAGCTTTAACTGTCTTGCTTAGACTATTATTTTTGCAAAGCTCTCTTAGAGATTTTTAATTCTACTGTCACTTTTCCTTTCCTCCAGGTGTTAAAGTACAAATACTACAGTGAAGACTGAGAAATACTATTAACAGCTATTACTTTTAGAACAACACCTGGAAGATTTTTAGGTTTTCAAAGCCCAGTTCTGCTCTGTGTTTTCCATCAGACAATCAGAGCAATGCACTGCACTGCACTGCAGAGATTCAAGCCATATATGCAGTCAGTATTTAACAAGAAACCAAAATGTTGCTGCAAAATCCTCTAATGATTGAAATGAGCCAGTACCGTACAGATTACAATACAAGAAGAGATTTATGCCAGTCAGAAAACTCTGAAAGAGCAAGCACACTAAGTACTTCAGCAGCAGTAATCACCACTCTTACCTGCCAGTGCAACTATTAAAAGTGTCCAGCTTAATTCTACTCACTTGCTTAATTGTATCTAAATAAGTGGCCCACTCAGCATGCTTATGTGCAATAAACTTCAACATTTAATATCCTTTAACATCAACATTAGTTTAGCACTTAAAAACAAGTAATAAAAATCATAGCTGCTCCTTATATTTCTAAAATTTCTATCTCTAAAACTATCCCATTGCATTTTCTACTGACTTCAGCATAGCTGCAGGTGTTCAGCCCCTCTCAGCCTCAAGCCTTAAGCATATGAAATTTAGCAACATCACATATTTTAAAAGAGGCTTTGCACTGGAGTTGTATATCAGAGAGCTTTTTGCACATTTATCCCACGGCATAAGGAGAGGTGTTACAGCCACCACAGCTAATACTAGCAATTTGAACAACCCTCTTTGGCAAGCCAGAAATAAGATAATTGTTCAACATAGGCTGGCTCTTCTGAAATACTGGAAGCATTGCCTGTAATTATAGACATCTGTCATTGCTAGCCACTCAGTAGTAACCCTGACATCAATATACAACTATAACACTAAACTGCCTGCAGGCACAGCAATGGAAGCCAGATACAAGAGGCGGGCAATCATCTGCCTCATCCAAACTATCTGTCAAAGGTTCCTAACCACAAATAGCTCTTACGTTTTGTATCCTTAGGATAATATGTTGATTTATTTTAGATCCTCTAATATTTACAGTCTAGGCCATCTACTAAAATAAGGAAACAAACCTTATGGCTAATGGAGGCAGTTACCGTTCAAAATCACCATGAAAGGTCATAGCTCACCACTCAAATGCGAAACACGGGCAGCTGCCTCCAACGGGTGCCTTCGAATAAACTTTCCCTCCTCCAAAATCAGCCAGGATTATTTCCAGATGCAATTTACCATGGTCACTACTGCCTCATCAGCCAACATGAAGAACAACCCAGAGAAATATTTACATTTCCAATCTCTAGATACCTTGGCAAAGAAGTGTAAAGTAAGTGCCAGCGTGCTAGCGTCCGACACGTGAGCGCAGAAAAGAATTAGCGCTCGGCAGAATTACCTCGCATGCATAATTTTGTAAAAGTAATTAGCTTTAATGGTTTAAAGTATGTTTACAGCTTAGATACTTCATCAGTTCTTAGCAGGAAGCTAAAGTGTGCTCTTAACCAGGGAATAAAGTTTCTTGAAATTTACATGTAACCGCAATCATTTCTTTTTAATTTTGAGGCAAAAATCATGCTGGAACCCTTAATCTCCGCTTTTTTATCTTCATTTGAAAATCAATCTCAGAAAGGGGCAAAAAAGATTGTAGGTTTAAACTAATTAGGAATTAACATCCTTACAATTATCATAATTTGTTATTAACAAAACTGAGATTTCTTAGGATGATTCACAACAGCCTCTGCTGAAGAGAAACTATTAATTACTAGACAGACAGTTAGCTTACAAGTGAGCTGCATTTTAAAAACCTCCTTTAAAATACAATTGCTAAATGCCTTACAGTGCTGTAATGTGAGACAGGTTCAAATCTTATTACTTCACTGAAATTAAAACCTAAGTTTTAATACTGTTCAAGTCGAACAATGATTCCACACTTTATTGCTTTTGAAATCCCTTGATGATCATAGGAAAAAATGCCCTCGAGAAAAAGAGACTCTGTTTTCGATAAACAGAAAATACAGTTTGCACTCTTAGCCTCTTTGTCATCACAAAAAAAGGATTTAATGCCAATTCTTTAAAAAAAGACTTTTTTCACAAAATGTGCACCTTGTGTGCCATTTGTAAAATCAGCTCACTTTCTTTTATTTATTACTGCAGCGCGGCAAGGCAATAAAGCAGATACTGATAGCTAATAAATTACATGCCTTTTAAAACAATTCTCCAGCTACAAAAACTTGTAACTACAAAGGCTTACATTTACATGGTACATCATGTGAAATGTCTATATTTATGTTCTATTTAACCACATAAGTAAAATCTGACCTTTTATTAAACAGTCAAGCATGAAACTGGGGCTACATTTAAGACTAAACAAAAGGTAACTTTAAGGCTTTCCTACAGATCTATATAAATAAACATAAAATCTAACAGAAAATGGGACTTAGCAGTTCAGATGCAAAGTATTTTAAATAAAACGTATTTTTAAGTATGCCCTTCACACTACCTTGAGGAAAAAGAGATCACCAATTTTTCGATTTTTGCATGATAAAAATCATTTACTCTTAAGCCTAAACATTCCATAAGGTTTTCAATAATAACTGCAATATATTACTGCAATACAAAACAATAATTTTCCATCACCTAACACAAAAAACAGGATTTGTATTTTTAAACAAACAACCAAGGTTTGGCAAAATGGTTTTTGGTTAAAACAGAATTTTTTGGGGGGGGGGGGGGGAAGAAAGCCTGCAGTCTTATTTGATCATGCATCTCTCCAAGAAATGCTTAAGATACATATGCATCTATTAAACTCATTACACTGTTCTTAAATATTTTTTCTTACTGCAGCTGGCCTAGCAATTACAGCTAATCTGCACAAAATGCTGAGGTGCATTTCATTGTCTTTTACTACTGTACCGTATTATTTTTAGGCTGATGTGCTGAACTATTTTCATACATTCGTTCCTTCCAATTTGATTGTCTCATAAATCATTAGCCTAAGCATTACATTCTTTTTAATTGTCTCTATATCATCATGCATCTAAATTTAAGATGTATAGTCCTAATATAAATTTCCTTCACTTACTGTTATTTTTGTAACATTTGTGGCTTTGGTATTGCTTTGCTCACACAACTTTTCCTCACTGCTGTAGTTCCAAAATCTCAGTTAATTGAGCATGAAAACAAGCCATAACTCCCCACTAATAAATAAAAACATGCAGCATTTAAAACCCTGCTATTCATTGTGAAGACAGCAAGCCATGACATGTTAGTAAAACTGCCGCGTGACTCTAAGCTCCTCACCAAGCACACCACCACCATGACTATCAATCATTTTGAATGGAGATGCTGTGGGGCAGATCTTTCGGGCTCACTGAGCAGTGCTTGATGCAAAATGAGATGGGGAAATAGTTTTCAGACGCTTCTCTACTCCTGTAATCTTAGGGCCACCTTTCCCTATGTTAACTGAAGGTTTACTATAGCAATACCTATTTTCTTATATTTTGCACATGAAAACAGCGCTTAAGTATATCAAGGCAAAGACATTCATTATTTAAAGTAGACAAAAAGGAGGTTTAACCAACCAAGCAGCCAAAGCAAAGCCTGCGGTTGCCTGACTCAGATTAGCTTATCTACTTGTGAGGATTAAATATAGGGGCAATTTTAAGATGGTACAGAATAAAGAGCGAATGAAGCCTGATACATCTAAACCAGGAGGTATCCTTTGCATAACAGGATTCCCAGAAAACACTTCAAAGAGTGGAGAGGGAATTTAACAGGACTCTTAGAAATAACAAGTTGCTTCAAGAGAAGTTACAGAGATATTTAAATACAAAAATAAAGAGTGGCACCCAGATAGTGAATTCAACTACTCTTGATTTCACTCAAGAATTTTTAAGCTGAAACACAGGGCACTGAAAAAGAAGAGCAAGCTTAGGGGAAAGGAGGGACATGGTCTGAACTATGAGCACAGAAGGTATTTGAGAGGTGGATTTTGAAGAGAAAGTAGTAAATATCAAGCTTGTGTTAAAATTAAGTGAATATAAATGTACCCAAAATTGGACTGTAAATGCACTGTAAGTGAAGGAATTCCAGACATGAGCATACAGTACAGATAAGTGTAAAAATACATCCAACTCTGGATCACTAGCAGGGAACTTAAATACAGTTACATGAGTATTTATGTAAAAGTTTCCAAAATAACATAAAACTAATAAAACTGCTCAGTCAAAATTAGTCAAGAGTCTTGATCAATAATTATTTTCAGTAATACATGGGAAGTTTCAGACTTCGGCCTCTGTGTTCAAGGCTTCTGAAGCAAAGGGTGACACCCTCAGCCCTGCATAGATAAGCACACAGCCTACACTTTCCTGGCTCTGGTTGGAGAACCATAGACTCAGGCAAAGAGGGAAAAATACAGAACAAATTGAAAAAGGCCACCGCATCCAACATCTGGTTTAGTCAATCAAGAGCGAACACAGTAAAGACCACATTACAGAGTAACTCAAGAAGGCAACACTAAGTCTCACTTGTTCAGGTCCTGCGCTATTTGGAAGTGTGGCCAGATCGTCCACATTCTGCACGCAGTTCTTCATGTAATGTAATCATTTTACAGCATGACTGATAGTAATGGCCCTTAATAATATACACAGCAATATTTTGGTACGTTTTGCAGACCTCTTAAGCAAACAAGATAATCAAATCTATGCGAACATGATACCTAACAGAACACTGCCAAATACAGCTACTCCTCTATAATTGAAGAATCTGAAACACTTTAGAAGCAAAAAAATCTAGTAAGGTGTGCTAGCAGGTGCTGACTCATGTTTATCTTAAGAAGGCATATTGCAAAATTAATTTTTAGCTGTAACAGCACATACATTTAGATGATTATCTAAAAAGCAAAATTAATGATAGCCTAAATGTTATCAATATTCAGCAAATTAGAATGAAATCGGTTATTAAGCAAATGGATAACCTGGAACGTACTTGTACCATTGAGAGTGCACGCAAAGATGTACTATTATATTAATGCTACTAAAGAAATCAGTTCTTGTGCATATTATTTTAATATTAAAGACAAAGTCTACAATGATAAATAAAATTTGGTTTAAAATCACCTTACCTAAGATTTTCTAAATATCTTGTGATAAACTTTGTTATTTTGTGCTTAATACCAATACAAATCATTTAATACTTAAATTAGTGTAAAAAACCCTGTTTCAGAAATAAAACTTTTGCTCCCGGAAGACTTCTTTCTCAATAGAGCTACATGCCTCAAGAAACAACTCGTCAGCAGTGAGAATGCTCTGGAGAAATAATATGGAGCCTTCCTCGTGGCCTTCCCGACTGCAGCTCTTTTGATCCAAATTGATGCCAACTACAGAGTGTTCCAACAAAGAAGATACAGATAAAACCTATGTGGAACAGATACCTGAAA
Source organism: Apteryx rowi (assembly GCF_003343035.1). Lineage (NCBI taxonomy): Eukaryota > Metazoa > Chordata > Aves > Apterygiformes > Apterygidae > Apteryx > Apteryx rowi. Next base: position 1,101,613 of record NW_020448085.1, read on the forward strand.
TAATGTTTTTTCTCCATGCTCCAGAAGACTTGCAAGTGGCAGAAGACAGACAACTCTCTGCCTTCCTATCATGTTTAATAAATGTGCATTTAACTCTCAGAAGAATACTTTAAAAATAGATCCCAGTATGTGAAACAGATCTATACCAGGACAACATTACTATCTATTTTCTTTTGCTCTATAAACACACCAGTGTAATGTCAGAAAGAGCTATGAGTAGTCTGACAAAACTAGTTTTGGGAAGATCCACAAAACTCATTAAATACAAAGTCTAACCCCAAAATTACAAGTTCTGCAAATTTGATTTGAGGATATAGAAAATGCTTATATACAAGACAACCTGCTGTTACCACTGACGCAGCAGTACTATGGTTGCTCTTTCACTGGTCACGTCCGTGAAGATGAGACAGGCGCTCTCCCTTCTTTTAACCCAATCGTGTATGAAAACTGCCATACCTGTACACAAGACACTGACTGAGTCGAACACAACCCTGAGCTAGGTATTCTGCAGAAACTGTTTATTTGCATTTCTGCTTTAACTGAAACACAGGTCTTCATAAGAAAAAAAAAAAGCCTAGTTCAAACACTCCATGTACAAAACCAAGTCAGGCTGCTTTAAATATTAATATTGTCAGAACCTACCATTTTTTTTAAACACATTACACAAACTAACGAAGCCAGGTGGTTCATACAGAGACTCTAGGTACTGTAAAAAGGCACATTCAACACTTCAATAGCGATTTAGCTCTTGACTTTGCTGTATGAAAGAAAGGGAGCTCTGACAGCCTTAGAATATTTTTGAATAAAGAAAACATGGTTGGCTGTAAGGCGTTCCACCAAGTCACCACAAAATATTTCAGTAATGTTCAGAAAATATTTCTCCTCTTTCTCTCACCCAAATCCATATTCAGCACTTTTGGTAAAATATGTAGAAACAAGAAGAGTTTCTATACTATTATTTATTAAGTATTTTCACTCATCTGTTACCAACTTGAAGACAGCCAGAAAAATTTTCCAGGGTGAAATGCTTGTACGATGGGATATATTCACAAGAATTATTCAAAAACATTTATAAAATGTCTTAATTCTGCCATTTTAGTTACAGAAGTACAGATTAAAAATAAAAGTGAAGGTTTTTGTTTTTAGTTTTTTAAATACCTTGCCTAGACTGCTCTGTTCTAAAAGAGCCTGAATCTCTTGCTCTCTGAAAGCAAGGAACATTCATTGATAACTTGGCCCAAAATAAACAAACACAGCCTCCTTCCTCCTCTTGCCCCCCAAATCTATTCCTAGAGCCATCATTATATTGAAAAGGAGCCTGGACTTGACTTACATACGAGTAACAGCAGAGTAAAAACATCACAGGGATAACTATAATTAAACTCAATTCCAGCCTTATGAACTCAAATTCAGAGTTTGCATTGCACTCTAAATCCCAGAGTGAAAAAAGATACCAAGTTACGTAATATCAAGTTAAGGAAACAGTAGTATCATGCCATACTGTTATAGCTGATGCATAATAGTATCCATGATTTCAGCTAAGGGAGAACTATGTTTTTTTAAGAAACATTTCCTTCTAAGCATTTTTCTTCTCCTTCAGTTTTGCACTGTAATTTAAGAAGGCCTCATAGACACTTCTTAACATTTGAATGCCTTTTGAATGAAACCATACCACACACGAGCCAGCTATGTGCCCCTGCGGCACAGGTGGCCACCGGCCTCCTGGGCCGCGTCAGGAACAGCGCTGCCAGCAGGTCGAGGGGGGCGATCCTTCCCTCCGCTCGGCCCTGGTGAGACACATCGGGAGTGCTGGGCCCGGGGCTGGGCTCCCCAGGTCAAGAGAGACATGGACGTACCGGAGCGAGTCCAGCGAAGGGCCGTGGAGATGGTTAAGGGACTGGAGCAGCCGACGTAGGAGAGGCCAAGAGCGCTGGGCCTGTTCAGCCTCGAGCAGAGAAGGCTCAAGGGGCTCTGATCCATGTGTATAAATACCTGATGGGGGAATAAAGATGACGGAGCCAGACTCTTCTCAGTGTTATCCAGTGAAAAGACAAGGGCGCAATAGGCATAAATTAAAAGAGAAAAAAATTCTTTTAAATATATTAAAAAACTTTTTTACTCTGAGGGTGATTCTGCACTGTAGCAGGTTGCCCAGGCAGGTTGGGAATCTCCATCCTTGGAGATATTCGAAACTCAACTGGACACTGTCCTGGACAACCTGCCCCAGTTGCCCCCGTTTTGAGCAGAGAGTCAGGAGTAGGCAATCTCCTGACGACCCTTCCAACCTCAACCATTCTGTGATACCCCTGTATTTTCCTATAATACTTGCTTTTAAAGTAGTTGCATTTTACTCTCTGTAAATTTTAACTTTAAATCACTGATGTTAACTCAAATTTAATTGTTTTAAGCTTTTGCTCTGAAAATGACTTCAACCCTACCTTACATGCTAAACCTTTTCATTAAAAATGAAGAAATTCAGAAAAAATGTCAATATGGATTTCTTTAGTGACAGAAGATATACACAAATAACAATAATTTTTTCCTTTTTTCCCCCCACTTTTAAATGCAGCTTCACAAGCATATCAAGTAGAAGGAGTTTATCGGCGGGCTGACCTGCATTTTCAGCTTCCTAGCATCACCAGAACAGCACAAAGGAACTGAAGGAGTATCGCTGTATCGTTTCAGGAATCAGCGCTACTAAGAATAAAATGAAATCAGATGAAAGGAGGGGGAGCCCAGTTACGCAGTTTGCACATAGCTGTGCTTTCAGGACTCCCCTTTGTCCCTGCTTTAATTCTTCCAGCGCTGCTGCCTCAGTGCACAGCAGGACTGAGGGATCGGCATCGCACTGAATCTTCTGAGTGCCAAAGCCCAAGCCAGAAAGCAGGTCTTCAAACAGCACTGGTTGAAAGACAGACGTATTAATACAACATCACACACAACCCGTCTCCCTCATACTACTGAGTCTTTACAAGCAACGGAATAATGGCGTACAAATTCGGTATAAGGGAAGGTAGGAAGGCAGTTAACGCTGACATTCTAATGAAGCCACATTTAAGAAGACTGCCTGTAGCCTATGTACACCCAGAAGTTACGTTAACTTGCTAATAGCTTACTTAAAATCTATTTTTTTCTAAACACAGACTATGTGCAAAAAATCCTCTTTTAATTATATGACAAGTTTTTTTTAAATCCTTTAATCTTTATACAATATAACTTTCAATGACCGCATGGGAAGCATTGCATCTTTTAATCTAAACTTGATGTAATCAAATGGGGACGGATAGATCCCAATAAGCCTGTTTGCTGCCAAGACAAGACCTAGCTACTGGAGCTGGTTAAAAGTTTTGCAATTTTTCCTTTTGGAAAATGCAACTCCAACAGGTATGGAAACATTCAGTGCGACTCTGGCAATTGTCCTGAGAGCTGCAACAGAAGCCTGGTTTCCTGCCATCCCTGTACTGAGCTGGCAGGCTCGTTGTTTCTTTAGACTCTTTCACAGGCAGTAATTCTATTTTCCTGTTAGATCTCCTATCTAAACACATTCACTGCTGTACACCTCCTAGTAGCTATCTAAACTTAGATCACAGAAAATGCCACTAGAGGGCTCACATATTATTATAAATATATCCCATCACTTCTATGCATTACTGAAGCTTACAGAATCTGCATTATTCCTTTGCCAGAATTCTTCTAAGCAAAGAAGAAAACTTGCTGCCAAATGCACTACTGGACCAAGGTTTAAACTAAAAACATAGACCGAAAATGGTCAGCAATCAATTGTGTAGTCAAAGTGTTAAGTTAGCAGAAGCTATCTATATTTTCTGTACAAAACAAATTGCAATCTCTTCTTTCAGTAGAACACAGATCGTCATTAAATGTAGGTTAGAGTCAGTGCCATGCTACACAATGTAATATTGTAATGAAATACTATAGATAGCCTTACACGTTTAATGGTGACTTAATCTTGTTTTTTTTTTTTTTTTTTAATCTAGCTTTTACTGGAACGATTCTATTCGCTGACTACAAAGGAGATAGAGCTGCTGACTCTGAACCACTTCATTAAGTGAGAACCATTAGGAACTCCACCCTGCAACATGTTGATCTTTTCCTGTGCTGTGATATTAACTGCCCACCTTTGTAATAACAGTAGATGGTATAAAGTACCACGGTTTCAGGCCTTAACTGCCCAGCATCATTAGTTTTCCACTTAAGAGGCTCTTAGTATATATTTAACACCCAGAACAACTGCAGCAGTACAGGAGCTTTAAGACTAACATTATACTTCTCGCACAGACTGAATAAGAGAGGAGATCTAGCTAAACAGGAGTCAACAGGAAGAAAACAAAATTACTATTATCATTCACAGATATGTGCAGCACATTTTTAAACCTGTCTACATTAAAGTGTCCTCCAAGATGACATCAAAAAAGGGACTGAAATCTGTCTATCAATTATTAAAGGAATTAAGCTGAAAATATTTTGATGCCAAGTGAGACAGTCTAAACAACTATTTAATTTTAGAGCTAAATACATTTTAGACAAAAATATTAGTTGATCTTGACAATGCATTCTGTCTGACTCAAAAATCAACTAAATAAAAATTAAGATTAACACAACAGTGTGAGAACAAAATTAACGGTCTATGGCAGATGAATCCTCTATTGCACCTGTCCTCCACTGTGCAAAAGAACATCAGCCTGCCACTGATTATTTCTTTTTGACATGATTTATCGCCTACTATTCTTTAAACTTGATAAAGCAAATTAATCTTTGATTGCAGGAGCCACTGGAGGTTGTCATTAGTCATGTAGTTTGGTGAGGCTGCATGTGTTTCATTTACCAGTCACAAAGAAATGAAAGCCCAGCAGCCATCACTGGCTGCTTCAACTGCTTCCCTGAGCCACCCAGGAGAAAAGATAACAGGATTCAGTACACGGGATTTTAAGCAGCTCCTCTAGAACTGACCCACATAAACAGAGCAGGGTATTTGCTTCTCCATAAAGGCGGCAGATGCACTTAAACTTCTGCTCATAGGAAGAAAAACAATTGCTGATGACCAACAATTTGATCTGATTAACATGTATTTCAAGCTAGCGATCTCTTCAGCTTTATAACAGATTTCTATATATAAAAATGATGAAAATTGAATGCTTGAGTAATTGTGTGTTTAACCACAGGTCATATTTGAAAAACTGAGTGAGTCTTTCTAATAAATATGCGTAGACTGAAAAAAAGTTAAATTTCTGGACCAATGCTGGACTGCGCAGCTCAGACCCCCTCACCATTCCCCTACCTCTCACGCCCCAGCACATTTTTAGACGTCTTTGTAACTACGCTCAATCTCATCACGGTTTTCTCTGCCCAGCTCATTCTAGCTGTCCGCCGATGGCCACGTGCTCCCTCTAGCTGCACAGCCAGCGCGTCCCCGCTTTGGCTGCCGAGGGGGGCGGCACCTCCAAACCAGGACAAATGACGGATTTGAATGACTTTACTGACCAGTCGCCATACTATCCAGAAGAGTCATTCTGGGCAGAAAACAACTCTTGGGGGTTTAGCTCTGCAGTATCAAAAACGGTTAGGTCTGAAATGCGATGGTGATGGTTAGGCAGCACCTTGGAGCGTGGGTAGGACGTGAATTAGACCGAGTGCAATTTGGGGTCTGGTTCATCAGCTTAAGTAACCAAACAGGAGAGGGAAAAAAAAACAAAACCACACAGCACAACCTTTCAACTGTAGGTGACTCTGAAATATACCCCCAGAAAAGGTCAGTAATTATTTCAATCAGAAACAACATAGACGACACAGTTGTCCTAATCAGAGGTACTGTTCCGATCTAAATTTAATCATGTGTTTGGGAAAAAAAAAAAATCCTACTTTAAAATACAAAACCCAACAAAGCTTGAAACCAAGAGCCCCTGTCAGCAACTCCAGATTATTAAATGAAAGTTGTCAAAACATAACAAGGTTTCAGATAATAAAGACAACATTCTTACATTAGGCAGTAATATCATGCAGTGCGTACATGTTAAAAAAATTGTTCCTTTCTTATTTACTTAACTATATCATTATATTTAGCACACCAAACCAAACCATGTAGGTCTTTCCTTCACCATGAATTACAACTGAAAGTTCAACATTTTTAAAAACAAGTTCAGTAATTGGGGACACACAAAAGTTGCTACTTTTGAAACCAACCAGACTTGGATACATAAGAAGCAACCAATTATGGGGCTATATTAACTACTTACACTGAATTATATATTTAGAAAAAATAGTGTAATGTGCTAGGAAGTTTACAGAGCCAGGGAAACTAAGGAACATGATCGTACAACTCAGGGCACTCCTGAAATTTAGTGTTACCCATCATTATTTGCATTAACTTTTTTTTATTGGAACTCTGTATGTGGAAATAAGCTCAAGAGTTTTTTCTTCAATCTCTGTCTACACTGTGTTTACACTAAAACCACATTCTGCTATTAGAGGTGAGTTTTGTATTCTAGAATTGAACAAATATAGACAACAATTGTAGCTAAAACCTCAAAGATATCTCTACAGGATTTTCTGTAGGTACTTGAGAAAGCAGAATAAAAAGAAACACTCAATTGTAAATTATGGAGTTTCCAATATAAAAACACATTTTAAAAGGCAAAAACCTCTATATTCAGTAGATGTTTTGTTTTTCCTTAGTTGTGCAGATAATTCTATGTTTATTTAACAGAGATACAAGTACAATAACTTACTATTTATATATAAACACACACTTACTGTTTGGCTCCATTGAGAAGCTATAAATTTCATCTATTGAACATTAGCAAAAAAATTACATGTGTTCATCATCTGGATTATTCTCAGATTAATAGAGATAAATGACAAAACATAATCAGCATCAACTCTGCAACTTAATCATTGCATCTGAGCTATAGGAAACACTTAATTACTCTCATTTACTAGGTGCAATCTAATGAGAAGGCATTAGCCAAATGAAAAGAATGCAGTACAAACAAACAAAATAGTTATACCATCATTAAAAAGAAACTCTGACAGTGCAGGTGACAGCATATGCAGGATAAATTACCATAATGTCCTAAATGCTGAGCTGTCAGCATGCTAATGCAGTGATCAGATACCCTGGGAATCTCAGCACTATAGCTGTCAGGAACAGGTATCATAAATCACCTCTCTCTACTGTACTGCTCATTATCACAGCTTTCTTATACATGTTTCTCAGCACAATTCAGTACAGAGAGGAAAGAAACAGTCACCCTCATATAAGACCATAACATATATCTGCTTGCAGTATCTTTCCAAACAGAACGAGAACCCTTTTATACAGAAGCCGACCTACTAAAGCATACAGTATCTACCCACAAACTTTGCCATTAGACTCAATTTCGCAATAATGGACTAAAATACCTTAGTACGGATTCTTGACTTCGGCTTACAACAATTTGAAAACATCAAGCCGCAATGGAGGAACATTCTCCTGTTATACAGCCACTTCTTTTAAATTAAAATGACTATTTGCATATACTTGGATCTTGAAACCTTTTAAAAAATATACAAGTTAGGAAACAAATTCACAACAGCTAAAATTGAGCAACTAAGCATACAGGAATGCTACTTCTGCCTGCATGTGTTCTCCATGTGTATCAACTATCTGAATATAGGAAACAGCAAGCCCGTTAATTTGCAAATTTTTCCTCCACTACACGCACTGGAAATATAATGAAAGGATGAAACCATGAAATGTAAAGGTATGCATTTATTTCTGCCACTGTTATTTCTATTCATAACATTTAATGCTGGCTTACTAATACATAAGTCTAAGATTCAGCAAGACGATTAAGAACATGCATAACTCTCATTATCCAAAATGTCTGCTGAAGCCATCATCTGGGATAGGGACAGCCAAAGAACCCCCTAAAACAGACCAAACCGGAAAAGAGAAGATGAACAGTACCTTGGGCTATTGATACCTGACCATATGCAGGTTAAAACATGCTTTAAGACCTGCCCTTTTTACTCCAAGAGACACAGGCAGGTATAACGTATTTATAGCCTCTGTTGCAGAGTACGAGAGATGACTTCCCTCACTGGCAGGCTGACTATTTGGCATGGAAAGCATGGCGAGCACGGCACTAAATCATGCCTTTGTAACCTCTGACACTAGTTGTGGGATACAGGAACAGAGGGCAAAAAATCAGAGAACTTACGGTCATCTTACACCTAATATCTGCCACCTTTGATAGCAGTGGAAGCAGAGTGGAAGAATTTTTAAGCTCTGCGCAGCTTTTGAGGACTTATATGTAACATTAAAACCAACAGAAAGTAGAACTTGTGAATAGAGGAACTTGCACACTCAGTCTGCATTTTATCTGTTCTTTCTGGAACTAACTGAACCCTCAAAAATATTACTTAGGTTTATACTAAGTTTTGTTTACAGTGTACTAAGTTTGGGCTCCTCTAATTAAAATTTGCCCCTGAAGTCAGCTGTACTACTAGGAGGGGACAATTTACAACCACAGCACTGCCTTTCATGATTTTTCTACTTCTACCTGCTGCGACAGAGCACAACTATTTTAACTGCACTATGAAGTATATGGCTTCACATTGCTTCAAAATTATGACCCAGGATTGAAAACTCCATTGTGGAGGAGCACATAAATCAGCAAAACACGTAGCTTCAGAGCACTCCTGAACGAATCTGCACAAACCCGTCTTCCCTCACATTTGCCAAGCATAAACAGTTGGGTGGTAGGGACCATCGTTCAATAGCTGTTTGCACAGCTCTCAGCATAGTCAAACCCACCAGAATCCTGGATAAAGTCTCCTGACAGCACTGAATTACAAGGGTTGAAGAAATTCTAATTCATAGTATAGATGTTTGAGTTTAAGGTTTGTTTTTTTCTTTTAATCAGTGGTAAAAACACTTTGTAAGCACAGATTATGCCACTGTGGCCCTAAGACCAGCGAAGCTCCTTGTGAGAAAAGTTTGCTTCGGATTGCTCATACAACACAAAACCACAGTATCACTCACGAATTTTTGAGCACAAAGTTTTCTTTCACACCAGCTGTGGCATAGTGATAAAAATCAGTAAAAAGGAGTGAAATAACATTTCTGTTTTTCATTTGACCTTTCAGATTTGCTTGCTGAGCACAATAAGCATTCATTAAACTTTGAGAACTGGAAAGTTTTGGATACCTGTGGGTGGGTCCAATTGAGAGTTCTTATATTGATACACATTCATCTTATCTCGCCTTTATTTTGAGAACCAAAGCCATAAGTGATAGAAATGCTAGAGAAGGTGCAGCAAGTTTGAAAGATGAAACTATTTGATCTATAACACAGCAACCATAAATCACCCTCAGAATGAGGGAAGAAGTGAACTTTAAGAGCTTGAAATGATGTAAAGAAACTTTAGGTTCCCAAAAACGAGAGACAAGATCCTATTATTAGATGATCTGATCTGCAGATGTGTTAAATTCCTACTGATTTCTACAGCATTAATAATGCTCAATGCTTCCAAAAATTAGGCTGACGGGCTTTTCAATTCATGTACCTTAAATGTAGCAGAATTGTAATACAGACAATACTGTTCAGATATGGAAGGCTGATTTGTATTTTATAAATTTATACTCGTGGGGAACACTCTTCCCCTTTCCTAATTAAGATATGGAAACAAGAGAAATAAGCAGCACATTAAAGAATCCCATTCATCCAAGGTTTTGATATAGTGCCGACGCAGGCTAAAAAAAGAAATTGGAAAGTTTATGTTTGTATTATGGAGATATCAGCTAAGTGCAGATGAGTTTGACAGAGGTTACAGTTATTTTAACACTGCATCTTAAATTATTATTCAAGCAACTCTTAGTAATCTATTTAGTAAAAGATAATAAGTCATTCATTTGGCCAGGCTTATCCCAAAAAACAAGGAGAGGGAAAAGAATGATGGAGAGGGGAATGCGATGCTTCTGAGTTGTAAGAAATTTTTTAAATTGGTTTCAAAGATTTAGAATTGAATTTGGGTGACACTTTGTGCACCCAAAGTGGTGGGTGATGGTAATTTTCTGTGAATACTTGCATATAGCCCTCAAGAATTTTTGCTGGACATACAAAATCTAAACTAAGAAGTACTGATTTCCCTTCACTGACTTTAAAAACAACAGTTGTAAAAGATAAATCATGTAGCCACAGCCCAATGTGATTGCTTTAAAAGAAACCCTGAATTTTCCACTATCTCCTTATTCCCAATACATCCCTTCTATTATGATGCAAACTTCTGTATACGTTCCTGTAGAGGACAAAGAGGAAGGAACTGAAGTCGGAAAGACCAGCCTGAAAGACAGCAGTGAACTTTTGTGGAGGTAACAGAGTATGGAAAAAATCCCTACATCATTAAATTCCGATTGAAAACAAAATTAAATCATTTTCTATTCTTTTAATTCAAAACTTATGTTACTTGAATTTTACTTTTCAAGTGTTTTTTTTCTTACATTTTAGGTAGAAATCAATAACTTCTCTAGAGAGAATTACATACAGCTATTCTTTTTCAAATCTGAAGAGAAGAAAGAAATACAGAATGAAATGTAACATTTTGAATTCACGCATCATGGATGCACTACTGTCACACAGGAGTCATACTAATTTTTAAATAAAGTGCATTCAAAACGTGGACTTGTAAAAAAAAAAAAAAAAGTTTACAAGTCTCTTTAGTTGTGAGGAGAAATTGTCTCCTGAAGGCCTCTTACCCTGTTTGCTGATGGAAAGCCTTAATTAAAAATAAGAATCAATTATCTTTTAACCAGTTACAAATCCATACTTAACGAAAATGGAGTAAGGAAAAAGATTAAGCAAAGTTTAAAAAAAAGATTGCTCATGCATGGCATATGAGCATTATTCGTAGGTAAAGACAGTAACATGTGAAAGACTCAGAGCTGTTACAAGTCTTCCCAAGGAATGAACATTTATTGCCTTTCAAAGATGACATATTCTGGTAATTCTGTGTTTATTTGTTTAAGTGGGTTTTAAAATCAAATTTTGAGTAGTAACAAGAGAAAAGAGTGAATAAGAATTATTGTAGTGCATGCTAAGAATCTTCTATATATTATAGACATGTAATAGGATTTTTTTCCTCTATCATAAGATATTGCAGGGGTGGACAGAGAAATTACTGTCTATATTCATAAAATAATAATGAAAAACTATTTTTAAAGGGAAATCCTTCCAGATCTGTAAAACACTGGTGACAGCAGCAATCAAGCTCAGAAAAAGTGGTCAGTCCTTGACTGATAGTCTCATTCATTTTTATGATGAATAAAGTATCTTGTAGGGAAAACAAATGTAAAAAGTTAAATTAAAAATACTATGTATATTCACACATTATTGCTTAACAACAAAAAATAAATCAAGCAGTAATATCATTTGCTTGCACTTAATTTGTTAGATAACCTCGGATATGACATAAGTAGCTATAGAGCCTTGTCAGTGAGTAATAATAGAATGAATATATAAATTCAATCTATCTCAGGATAATTAATAGACTCGAAGGATCATAATCTCAAATACTGTTTTTCAAGTCAATGTTTTGTTTAAATGCTACAACAAATATACAGACCCTGAAGTCCCCAAAGTACGTAAACTAGTTTTCCACAGGCGGAAGAGTTAAGCACTTGCAATATGAAACAAAACCTGCATGTTAAATCTCCAAACATAGATACAATTCTCCCATGTAAAAAAATTAGTGGATTTCTTTATATAAAGCATTCCCTAATTCAGGTTTCTTAACAGCAAACATGCTTGCGAGTCTTGTTAACGACACACACGTTGCCCTGACACACAGTACTGCCTGTGACCTTGTGTGTGTAACGCACCAAAGCAAGGTGGTATTAAAGCAATGAATTACATATTACTTATATTTATTATTTAATGACTCACAAGTACTTTTGCTACTTTCCGCGGAAATGAGTAAATTATAATCTCTAGCTCTTTGCAAGAAACCCTCTTTGGGCAACTATCAATTGAGCGTGACTGTAATTGATAACCTAAGCTGATTTCACATTCTGTTACAAATCCCGGTTCAAAAGGTTAATTATGGCCTGGCCACAGCTCATCCGGAAACACGAGCCTGCCTGCTGCCCGCCTCTTTAATGAAGATGTACTGCGTGTGTTAGAGCGGCTCGCTGACAAACGACGGGGCCGCCAACGGCCCTGTAACAAGCATTAACAGTCACTCCGTCGGTTTAACTGTCAACGTCACAGCTTACAACTGCGTCACTCCGTAATTCAGAAAATGTATTACTCTGTTGGTCCTTTCCGATACCCTTGGCTTCAGTCTTTATTCTATTAAATCCAGGGATCAACAATAGCGTGTCAATCCAAAATGTGTTACCTATTAACAGTCAACAAACTTCCCAAGAGGAAGGAACAAGCCCTGCTACTTCCTCAGTCACCTTCCTCTGTAACGCTGAATTTAACCACGCGTCGATGCAGGCCCAATGTCTTTAAATGATACACACACGCATAACGTATACATTTTTAAAGACATATTCATATTACCATAACAAACCATTTATCAAGGCAAGCAATGGTTTGTATAACAAGAATTACATTATGAAAACTTAAATGATTTCTTCCAGAAGACCAGCTGAAATAAGACCTTCTTACACACCCTGCACCTAGCATAGTCTCTGCTGCAGAGGAAGGGTGCTTATAATTTAAGAAACCATCCAAGATGACAGAGCAGAAGAAACGCGGACCGAACTTATCACCTAGCACTCTAGTGACTGTAGCAAAGTCTCACACTTTTAGCCATACATACGTACCTCTCCACGCACTCAACGCAAAAAGAATCAAAGCCAAAGGCGAAGTTGCAGGTGCATAGTGTACATTTTACTCTTTCCTCACAAACTGAAATGAGGCAATGCAGTCATCTCATGGAGATATTTAACATCACAGTTACTGGCTGGGCTGCACTGGGCAACAGTGAGGCTACTTTCAGACTCGAATTACATTACAGAGCACAGTTTAATAAAATCTCTTCAGACCTACTGTATTGCAATCCTTGTGCAAAATGCAATCACTGACAGTAGCTTAGTAAATAAACTAGGCACTGAAAATAATGCCAACCAGTTACATTTTCAGTAAGCGAGGATGTTCCACCTGCGGAAACATGACTTTCCTCTGACGAAACCCTGCTCCTTTCTCTCTCTAACCTGAAAATCTTTGAATTAGAGATCCCTTTAAGTTTCATTTTAAGATAGACAGAGGACACAAGAATCCTAGAAGTTACATTCTATACCCATAGCTTCACAAGCATTAACATAAGGTTTTTAAAAAGAAAATGCTGGAATTAACTCCTGTATGATTAAATAATGTTAAACAAAAGTTAAGGTATATAAAGAGACCTAAAGTATATAGAAGGGACCTTGCGGATGCTAAGTACAGTTGCTGGCTAATACAGGCAGCCACGTCATTTAATCTTTTTATAAATCGCTCAAACTTCATTTTAAAATCAGTTAATATTTTCCCCTCCATAATCCCCCCTCTGGAGGCTGTTCTGGAACCTCCAGCTTTTGATGAGTAGAAACCATTTTCGAATTCCTAGCCAAAGCTTATTGATAGCCACATCCATTTGTTCTTGTGCCAGCAACGTCCTTAGTTTAAAAAGCTCTTTTACCTCCCTAGCATTTTCAGTCCCTTCCCTTCCCGCATACGTATTTACGGAGATCAATCCTGTCCTCATTTAGAGGGCTAACCAAAGCAGTAAGGCAAGCTCTCCATTTCATGCTCATGGCCTTTCTTTGTGTTCCTGCTATTTTGAATGAATCTCTCTCAAATACTCATAACTCCAAGTATGACAGAAGATGCCTGACATCCCATACGAAGCTGGTTCACATCGATGCATTTTTTACTTTACAGTTGCACTATGACAGAAATGCTCAGATAATACATTGCTATACCTCAGCTGATGAGCATTAAGCCACTGTAATACCATCTTTTGTCATCATCTCACCATACCACTTTATAAAGATAAGCCAGGTAAGCATTCTGGACCTCCAGGACAGGGGAGGTGAAAACTTTTTAAGACACTACCATCTTCATAAATGGATGTAAAAAGGAAACAAAAATTAAGAAACAGTGAGTTTGCAACTTGCTATTGAGACATTTGATGGTCAGTTGATTCACAGATAGCTTATTCATTTTAAGTAAAACTATATGAAATCATCAGAAAAGGCTAGTAAAGAAAATCAGTAGTCAACATAAATATACTGCCAATATTAAAAAGATAAAAAGAAAAGTGCATGAGGCTGAAAGGTCAAAAAACATTAAGAGAAGGGCTGAGAGCTGCTATTCAGGAAGAACCCCCAAGGAAGCCCAAACTTCCAGCCCCAAACTAAATATACATACCTTAAATAATGTTAAAAACTATTTATCATATTTTAAGCCAATATTGCTGCTACTAAATTCTATATGATATGGAATTATCTACTGAAATTTTTCTTATATTTTCATTTTTAGTAGCATATTACAAAATTTAATGAAAATGTAAGCAAACATCATAAGCAGGCTTTCCCAAAATGCAGTATGCATTCACTTATGCAAATTGTCTCAAAATCTCTCAAAAAGCATATGCAAAAAATGTCAGTCTAATGGTAATTTCTCAATGGAAACAGGAAATATTGCTCAAAGAGCAAATGCTTCTGTTTTGTGGCTATATGGCCCTGGACTGAATCTTGAACTGCTACCTGCCTTTGAGAGACCGGGGGGAACTTAAGCTACAGCTCCGGAGCGCATGAGCAGCTCAGCACAAAGTAGCAGCTGCTACTGCCACAGTGGAACCAAGTAAACTAAATCTGGGAACATCTGTTTTACAGGAGTTGCAGTCTGTCTGGTCTAAACATATTTAGTACTGTAAAACATGTATTAATCTTGGCCCTAACCTCCCTCTGTCATGTCATAAGACTAAATAAAAGCCTACCTTCTGGAAGTAAAAGAGGTCATAAGGCCTTTTAATTAGGATGCTGTGTGGATTGAAATGGTTATAAAGTACATTGAAAATCAAGACTGGAATTTCCAAAAGCAAATGTTAACCAATCTTATCTTCTAAATATGGAAACAGGTGTGATTTTCACTATGTACTTGATATGAGTGAAATGGAATTAAGCCAATGCCCAATACCTTCAAAAACAGATTATAACCTTCAAAAATATTACGATGAAATATCAGCAACAGCTACTTATTTTAGAAGAACATATATGAAATAATAAATAAGCAAAATCAAGTATCCAGGACAGCATAAGCCTTTCTTTTTAAAATGATGAAAAAGAATTAAAGGCAAAACTTCAGCCTGTCATCACAGAATGAGAATTTCCAGAGTGCATAACAGGTCTACTACAAAGTAAGCAAAATTATCTACTTAACGACTGCAAATCTAGGACATGATCAGCTACACTACTGAACATGAGCTGAAGAGCTGGCATGTTATATGTACATTCCATTTTCTGTGCTTTCTGCATAGTATTAATTATTAAAAATAAGTATTTAAATTTAAGGACAAAGTCATCAGAAAGTAAGATTCCGATCCTGAAATATCACTGCCATTTTCGTTTGTGTAGAGGTTAGTTTTATGTTAAATGAAAGCAAGACTACTTGCTGCCACTGAAATCCACATACAAGAACATATATAAGAATGTCTAGATACCCGTCCTATAATGAACATTTTTGTTATCTTCCATACACTGAATCAAATTTGAGCACTCTGCATTGAGTTCATTGGCTAACACGAGCCAAAACACAAACACGCACTGCACACACACACACTCACTCACTCTTCAAGCAGGTAGGTAATCCCACAGACTTTAGCAGGACTAGAACTGTGCTTAAAAATAAGCACATGCTTAACCAATTTGCTGACTGAGGCCAGATTTTTCAGCATCTTGCAGAAAGCACACGTTAACCTGATTCAACTATATTATAGCTCCACCACTCACTATGCAATCCAAGGAAAAGCACAAAGCTGAAAGCAATGCAGGCAGAGACGGGCTGCTTCACAAGAAACAAGGAGGAACTGCTTTAAATGTTTTTCACCACTCTGTACTCAATATGGCTAATCAATTGAGATAAACTACTGAAAATATTCCATCAGCCTGTATGTAATAACTCCAGTTTAATAATCATTGAACACAGTTGTAGCCAAAGTACTGCAACCTTAAATCAAAGATCACTTCATATCAGGAGGTCTTAAGGGACAATTTTGTCTAACAGTATATGTGGCATACTTAGATATTAGCATAAAACCATAGTCGCTACAGTTATTTTCAATGTAAAAGGTTGTCTACAAATCAAAATTAAATCCCCTTCACTTTATTCAGAGTAAATGGCTGCATAAGGAAGCAAACAAATTAACTGAAAGCTTGAAAGTCAAGTTCTCAATTACTATTTAACAGCAACTTTACTATATTTGAATATAATTTACTGTATACTTAGCTGTTTTAAAATGGAATCCAATACTGTGTAATAAAACACCAAACAGCACAACATATGATTGATGATAATGCAAATGTATGAATACTTGGGTCTGAATAGTACTGTTTGTGGATATATTGCTAAATACTGAACCATCCTAGTGTCTAATAAATCATTCATGAAAATCAAAACTACACCATTTTTTGTGCAACAGTCATGATTCAATGACTTTCAAGTAGCTTTTATCCTCGGTTATTAAAAGAAGTTGAGAACTCTCACTTAAATAAAGCTATTTCTATTGACATAGGAAAAACATGGCTAAAACTGAAAAAAACCCCAAAACCTATAAACAGCAGCCACCACGATGACAGAATAAAGACACGAGTTCAGCAGTTTAAATATTATCAGCTGCACATAACGATATTTTGCCGGCCTAGCTCACACGCTAATTAGCAACATTAGGAAGCAGCCCCGCACCTCTGCGCGCAGCAAGACAGAACCGCCGCGTTGCCACCGAAGGCACCGCCGCCGCCGCCAGGCTGCTAATAGTGATGAAGTGGCCTATGCAGAGTGTTCTATTTGCAGCAGTGATTCATTGTGCTGGGGGAAAAAAATGCTGACACTTGGAGAAGATATTTTCCCGTAAAAGGTTGAAGTCCTTAAGCAGCAAAAAACACCAACGTCCATCATCTTTAAACTCTATTGATTTCTGGTGAAGATTTAAAAGGCTGTTTACTTATTTCCCATCATTTCTGTCAGAGCTGTAACAGTTCTCTTCCCACTGAATAAACCTCTCATGATCCTCTTGGTGATTAAGGTCAGACAAAATGTCAAACTCCTAATGCTAAGTGCTTTCACATTAAAAATTAATACCAAATCACCAAGTAAAATCCAAACAAGAAGTTAGACATGTAAACAGTACACAATAAGGGTAATACTGACCATTACCAAAAAAGAGCTATAATGCATACATGAAAAAACATCTGGCAACAGGTAAGAGCACATTCTTTCCCTTTTGTATCTTTAACCCCCTTTCTTATTTTAAAGTTGCTGTACTGCATTTGAGACAATCCTTTTAAAAATCCTTTTTCCATTAAAGCTTGCAGTCGTCTCCTTTATTTACCCCCAAATGCCATTTACTATACGACTGAAATATTACAAGGATTGTTTTTATTTTACTCTGAACTCCATCCAGGAAGCAAGTATTATTTTGATAGCTGCTGTTGAATACAAATCCAGTATACAGGCACAAATATAACAAAAAGGCATCTGAAGGACCCCCTAAAACAGAAACAAATTAATTGCTAATTATCTATATAATATTTAAAACTAGCAACCATTGCATGCTCAAATATATACGTACATGAACAGAGGGATACAAGGGATACAGTACACAGCACTGAAAGCTGCTTCCGATAGCTTTTTTAGCTTTTTATCCAGGCCTCTGCTACTTCAGGCAGCCAGACAATATTACTTCATTCATAAACTTATCAAGTTCAATCCTAAAACTAATTACTTTCTTTAAGCTGTTAAGTGGTTACTTGTATCCCGAGGAAAAGCATGAAGTCAACACGTGTAGAGCCAAACTTCCAGGGTGACTGGAAGCCTGCAAGTAACTGTATAATAAACTGTGAGGGTAAATCTTAAATAAGGTACAAAGATGGTCAAGGGCAAAAAATACTAGTTTTGTATTACTAACTGTGAGCGTATTTAAGCAGGTGACTTTTAAGCTTTGGCCCAGCTTTCCAAACGAACTACAAAAGATTGCTCTAGTTTAGCATATACCGATGGCATAAACGAGACACAGAGGTTAGTGTGAGGAAAGAATCTATTTATATTCAGCAGGTACTAAATGAAAAAACTTAATCCATTTTAGTTTTTGCAATGTTATGCATAAGTGGTAATGGACTGTTCATTCGTGTCTTGACTTGATCTACCAAGTACTTGCAGAGTATTCCCAGTTTGTAGCAGAAACAGCTCAATTCACTTATGCACCTTTCTTACCAATGTAACGACATATGTATTTTGTCACCCTATCTAGAAATTGATGAAAATAAAATCCCCCAAATGAGTTTTGCACATGCATTTGCAATATGAATTTGCATTTGCAATATGAATTTGCATAACCGAGAAGAATTCGTTCATTCTTATCATCAGCAGGAATAACTGATTTAAGATCAGCTACGGTTAGAGCTCTGTCTCTATACCGATAAGGTACCTACCTACCTAAAAGTTTCACTATACTCAGAGATGACAGGAAGCATGATAGGAATTCACAGTAGAGAAAAACAATTCTGTGACAGGCTTTAATATCAAGCCAGGAATATTAATAAAATGCAATCAGTTTTCACCACAGATCATTAAAAAATCTCCAAGCATAGAAAAACCAAAGTTGCTACTCTTCTAATTAATAACCAGCTGGTTAGCTTTTAAATTTAAAATAACTACACAGGGAATTATGATTTGCAATGGTTTTTTTTTTTTTTTTTTTTTTTTTTTTCTACCTTGCCCCCACAAGACACTGATGTGAAAAGAAAAGCCTGTGACAGGTCACAATCCTTGACTACAAAAATATAATATTAATACAAGTTGTTCATTTTATACACTTCATTTATTAGAGAGACTCGAATAGGAAAAGGGACAGTTTATATTAGATATGCTTGTGACTTAGGTTCTGGCAGCGCTACTACAGAGAATGAAGAGAATTTGTAAGATCTATATTAGTTTAGCCATATATCTAACAAGGAATTACATATGTTCCCACTGAATCCAAAGAAAGTAGAGTGAATACCACAACTCTTACGTAAGTGGGTATTAAAACTGTAGTTGAAAATAGTTGAATCAAAAAACGTCGTTACTTTTCCTATGCATTGTATATGACACTATAACCACAAATCACCAACTGACATGAAATTTATGCATGGTTATTTAGCTATATACAATAGGTTTGTATAAACATACAGATGAAGCACATTTAGCATGTTTCATACCTTATGAATTTGTTGGTCAGCAAAGTGAAACGTGCTTATCCAGTCTATTGGATATTGTAATGAAAAGATCATACCCATAATTAAGCATAAAAAGCATATCTCTTTGCTTTGCTCTATTACAAGTTCTGAAATTTTTCTATGATTTATACTTTTTTTTTCTTCTTTTTTTAAGAAATCACTAGCTGTCCTGAATCCTAAGTCTTTCAAAAAGTCAAAGAAGCTTTATTTTCTGGCTGTGAGACACAAATTTGTATATAAGTTTTCTTTAGCAGAACAAATAAAAGTGGCTAATGAAATAAGGATTCATATAGCAAAATGTTAGAAATTACCACTAAGAATTTTTAAAATAATATTAGTTGGCATTGCTGTAAAACTTGCCACTCTCTTCTCCTAACTGTTCTTGCTGTTCATGATTGCCTGTTGTGTTGGTTCTGATCCCTAGCTCAAAATCACCTTTTTTTTTTTTAATTAAATCAATGAGTGTCAAATAAAAATGCATAAATCATCAACAGCAAAAGGACGTCCTCCCTCTGCTCCAAACAAAAACTCTGACCACTGCATACAGAGGTTCTTTCTTGCTCCCCTTCTAATCCATCAGTCTGGTATTCTGGCTTGCACCATGGCATTGACGGAACAAGAAGAATGGAAGACACTTCAAAAGAGAGTAACTTTCATTCTAGCAGTTAGGGCACTCGTACAGGTAGGAGGTGCAGATCTGAAACCCTTCAAGCTTAAAAAAAACTAAATACAGCCTTTCGCTTCCTGAAGGAAATATTCTAACTACTCGCCTATTATATACAAAAGGGGAGGTAAAAAACGTGCTGCAAGGTCATGGAAGAAGTCAGTATTACAAGGACTTCTGTGCAAAAGAAAAGTTCAGCAAATTACTAAGGCTGGATCAAGAAGTCTAAATTTCAATCCTGATTTTTATATTATGTGCTCATTATGAATACAAACTGCTGCCCAAGAAGGCACGTCATTTCTTTTATTTTGTTTTTCTGCTTCTTAGAGTCCTTGACTTTTCCAAGTCTTATGCTATTGTAGGCTATGAAGACTTCCAGTCTTTTGGGGAAGACTCAAACTCCCGATCAAGTTTTCTATCAGAACACTTAATGGCTCAGCATGGCAGTTCAACTCAAAGCCACATTTTTTTGCAGAAAGATGTTCAATAGGTTGTGAAAGGAAAGCACAAGTCACATATTCAAGAATGTGCCCTTTGGACTTGATTCCACAGCCAAATGGTCTCTCTGCAGCATTGTCCAGTCTCATAAAGAGGTTCACCAGAGGGTACAAGCACAAAGTTTAGTGCTTCTTTAATTAGCAGATACTGATAGAACTTGATGTTAATATTCAAACAAATGAAAATTCAAACAAATGAAAAGTTGAAAAATGTAATTGTCCATTTTTCCAAGGCCATACGTAGAATTTCTGTTAACCTGGGAAGATGAGCAAGACTTAGTTCTGAACTTCCAAAAATAGCACAGAACCCCTTTAGTACCTGGGGCATGACATCATGAACAAGGAGAAATGCCACAAAACAAGAGCCTCGCTTGACCTTTCATATTCTATCCTCTTAAATAAATCAGATATTTCATCTCACAGGTGCAGATCAGGGACTAACCTTCATCTCATTCACCATGTACCTACTATAGCGTGAATCAAAAAAAGCCAGAGAAATCAAAGTGCCTCATTCATCAAATGAAGCTAGTAAATAAATTATTTATCATATAGAAGTCAGTCAAGCATATCTAAAGGAAAACACTGTAGTTTCAATTCTAGTTAATGATTTAAAATTTTTCTAGTGATATGTTTAATTCAACTGTGGTTTTGTTAGAATGACACAATGAAAAAGGACAACAAAACTGGTTTTGTTTTAATTTGGGGACCATGAAGTTTGTTTCTACAATATAGTGCAGATACATATCTCTTAATTTGTTAGAGATGTTTATAGGACAAATATGCAGTTCCTAACCTAAATCTGCAGGGGCAGTATCATAACGTAAGGGTAAAAGCTTCTTGTTTCCACATATAGGCATTTCCAAATCATATATAACTGAGCCCAAAATCCTGGGAGTGAAAATGCTAGCTCAATCTCAAGATAGTCATCATAGTCTCACTGACTTTAATGAGGTTTGACTGATAAAGTTTGAGACTTGCAAAGCATCCTGGAACTTGCTAGACTAAGTTTATTTTCATCAACTACAATATACCAAAGACTATTATATATTCTTGACAGCACCCTGCTCTCAAAATCCTCTCTGAGACTGAGAGTAAGCCGCATTAATGATGAGCGTACATACATCTGCTAAAGAGCTATTCTTTAGTTGACTGGATAATCAGAAGATAAAGAAATGTAAACAAGCCATACATCAGAAAGAATTCATGAAAATACATTAACTGATAATACTGAAGTTTTTGTCTGATATTGTTTCTGCTCCAAAGATATGCCTAGCTTGCCATTTTGTAGCAGTTTTCTGTCACTCAAATAGATTAGGCAGGACAGTCATCTTCATACCAGCAATTTATGCACATAAATTTTTACTTTGCACAAACCTACATTCAGTCACTATACACAGACAAAACAAAAAAGATGGTCTTAATTTTCTCACTGGATTTTCAAATATCTATAAAATGAAATTTCCTACAGTATTTAAAGAAAGCTAAAAAAAAAAAAGGCAGTCAAAATTAAAATTTCACGTGTATGAAGAAACAATAAAACAAATCAGCTTCTGCTTTTATAAGCCCTTAGATTAATCATAAAGGAATATAATTACTATTCACTAATAATGTCTTGCTTTCTACACTTTTTTAGCTTCTATCTAAAGCCTCCCCACATACATTTGGCATTAAAATCTTGTAAACCTACTGATGTTTTGAAATTTCTGTTTTTAAAGTAAAGAGGAAATTATTTGGATTAAACTAACTGAAAGGCTTTAAGATCTACTCTTCTTGGTACTGAATGTACAGATTTTCACCTACTAATGCAATTAAGCATGTGCTTAACTTTTGAAAGCAGTCGAATTTAACTGTGTTTATGTTTTATATCATACATGCATCATCTATTGAACGAGAACCTCAGGGAGTTATGTTGTTTAATGATTTATACCTAGTTTGACCCCATTTCTGAGGAAAATAAATTGATTTTTCCTTCACCTGACAAAATTCAAAAACTTTGAACTGTTTCAACTTTTCTGAAATTGTATTTTTTATTTTTTTATTTTTTCCTCACATTTCAAAAGCCTTTCTATGCAAAGAATTTCTTCTGCATTTGAACACTTTGAAAATAGAAATGTTTTTTTTTTCCAGAGAAGAAGAGTCTATTATGAGCATTACAAAACTGCTAAAACTGTCTAAGTTATATATCCTAATTAGTTTGGCAGAGCTAATACAAATTACATTTACAGACTAACAATAATAAAATTGAAGTACTAGTTAAATATCTAAAATAATTAAAGGAATCATTTTTAGGCTGGCATAATTAGCTAATTCACTTTACAAGCATTTATTAAAATGAATTCACATGTTATATTCCATAGGTAGTTACACAATAGTGTTTATACAGGAAAAATATAATGAACCAAACTCTTTGTATCCAGCCCTCCACAATTAAAACGAAGACTCCCCAAGTAATATCAATCTAGGATAGACTAATTAAGTTTGGTTTGATAACCATTCATTTCTTCTATTGCCTCTGAGCAAATTGTTTATTAGAGAAAGTTATTTTACACAAATCAAATCAAACTGGGTAAACCATTATATTTGAGAGAAACCTTAGCCATCAGTCAATTAATCCATCATTTTCTCCAGACACTTTTGTTTAACGAGCAGATCATATTATCAACAATTTAGATATCGTATGATTCAATTATGACAGAAAATTTATTGACAGCTTCTCTAATATTTTTGTTATGAATAAATATGAAATCTTCTCTGCTTTTGATGAGCAAACCAAATGCAATCATGTGTTTAATCTGAGTAGTTAAACCCTGAGTAATACCTCAAAAATGAACTGTTTTAAAAATATACTTTAAATCAAAATAATTTAAATCCTTTAAAAAGAAAAAAAATAATAAAGGTATCTCAGAACTGACAAGGAAGCACACAAGTTATTTGACTTCAATTAGGTGTCTAAATGAAAACATATATGTAAGAACATCAGAAAACATGTGAAGAGAGATTTAATGCATAGGAAAATATATGGGCTTATGTATTGCTCTGAGACAAATGGCACCATAATGTAAAAAGGATAGTTACTCAACATAAAGTTAGAGAATCTTTCTGCAACTGTATGAAAGAATTGCCTAAATGTTAATAAATTCTCCAAGCTTAATATGAAGATATTTGCTGTTAGGGATCACGCCTATTAAAAAAAACAATTTGTGAGATGTTTATAATTACAGCTGTCTTATATGCAAGAAAAGAATATTGCCTAACAAAGATTACTCCCAGAATATTCAAACCTCTTGACAGACATTTCTCTTTGAAGAAATAAGATACTGACTCATTTACAACAGAGCTAACCAATTCATGATGAAAGGACCAGGGGACAATGGAAAAGCTCCATCTAAACTAATGTCCATTAAAGAGATAATGGAATTACGCAAACTTCTGTCAATATATTAGAACATCATTATTACTTCAAAGTATTTTTGCCTGAGACAAGGAAGTTGCTTTTATAATGAGGGGGACTGTAAGTAGGTTTACGGCTGCAAAGGGAAGCACTGGAGCTGAATATTAGGGAGTTAAACATCCACATAATGAAAATACAGCACACATTTATTGTCTGTCAGCATCCGAACAGTAAAAACTGCTTAACAGCGAATAAAAGAAGGGCGTTCACATGAACCTCAGGCAAGCTGTTCTTTAGATTTTTCAGGTGTAACTTTCTGTTTGTAACAGTCAAACACGTTTTTGTTTGTAGATTCAATATTCATAATATATTGTGACCATTTTTTTAATCTGTAATGTTCTAATTGTACACATCCTGGTTAATCATACCTTAAATACGTGTATTTATAGCTGGTTGACCACTAACAACACAACCATCATTTCCTCCCATACCTGTAGCTCCTTCTATTTGGACTGATATATAATAACATGTTGTGGTTAACAGACATCCCATCCGTTTTTTTAAGAACTGAAATGACACAGTCTCATTTTATGTCAAATAGAAGCAAAAAAAGTTCAAACATGCTTTGATAAAAGGTATACATTTCCAAAAACCATGGCAAAAGTGATTCCACACCACTCACTGCCTCTCAACAATTGCCTACCCTAACCCAATGGTTTTGCTGGTACCTATTAAGAAGTTCAGAAGTTATCATGCATAAATACAGAATACTACCATTATTTTAGGTACTAAAAACTTGATTTGCCAGATACACAGCACTATTTTACAGAATTCAGCAGGATTCTTCATATACTTGAAAACTTTTACTTTGATATAAATACAAAAGCCCTGATGCAGCAGTGCTGTAACGCACTTTATAGAAAACCAGCATCTCAAGAATTTTTTGTGGCAGTGGCTGCTCAACTGTGACGCATTCAAAAGGAAGAACTGCCTAAGTTATTTCAATACAACACCCTATGCCCCAAGTTAAGGTTTGTTCATTTGGAAACCAGCAGGGAAAATTACAAAGGAAGTTATATAACGTGAATATATTTAAAAAACTCCTTTCTGAGGTTTGCACACATGCCTGACAATAGTAGTATAATATAAACAGTAACAAAAAATGGCTAATCAACATGCTTTTTCACAATGGACCTCCAAGACTGCTTTGCTGGGAAGGGAGCCAGACCTACCGTAACTCCCACTTGTTTTCTTGCATGAACACCAGCAACTATGCAACTATGACCAAAAACCAGTCTTAAAAAAAGAAACATTAATAACTGCATGGCCACACAAACTCTAGTGACAACACAAGTGAGACAGAAAAAGGGCAGAACTACCTTTTCAGCAGTAGAGTGGTTTTATATCAACTCAGACAACGCAACTGAACTGTCAAACTTATTGAAGTGTGATTCTTGGAGCTATGACTTCTACATTGATTCCCCTTCCAAAGGATTCCATTTCTATCATACGTGCAGTTCAAGCACAAAATCAGCTCTTTTTAGTCAAATGAGACCACTTACCAGTGCTTAAAATTCACTGCAACATAAGGTCCACTTCTGTGTCTCACTGCAATTAATACAGACCCTATTACTTAAGAACCTATCCTTCGGGAGTTTTCCCTTCGGTAAACATACAGCAGCTATAAGATTAGACTTATGCACTGGCTATTGCATGCATGACACAGGACTACTTAATGCAAAGTATGTCCAGCACCATTTCACTGAACGTTAGAGATAGCTCAGAAGGGGAAGAAAGACAAGAAACAAATGTGTATTTGGACTACGCACCTCAAGGATTCCTTTTACTGGTAATTCATTCTTCTTTTGAGGGGAATAATAATTCAGATGGATATTCATACAGCGAGAAAAACCAAGTAATAACATAGAAGTTCATATTTATGTTACAGAAAGCTCCAGGCAGCTGCTCAGAAGATGTGAAGAATGAAAAAACTTTTCAGTGTGGGCACAAATGTAGATTTATCTCTGGAAGAAAGTATTGGGATAAATGGAGAAGGCTTCATTTTGACAGCCTCAGAGAAGTTTTAACACAGTCCATTACCTATTTTGACAATCTCTGCATGGAGATAACCAAATCCTAGGAAGTCTTCTCCCCCATTCTTCAGCATCCAAATGCTTCCAATCCTTGTTCATGTGAAAGTTCAGCTATGCAAAATTTTCAGAAGCTACATATATCCACCTGCCTAAGTAGAGAAATAGTTACTGCATTTTGTTGCAATATTTTAAATAGGTCCAGAAGAGAAGAAATCAATACTGATGAAAGATGGCATAGAATATAGTATACATTTTGAAGTGCGTGCAGATCTGAGGAGGTCAGTAAAAAGGATGCTGCACCCTCCCTGAAGAACAACTTCTTGTCACCATAACAGACTACTACAGTATATCTTTATCTCTTTCAGAACCTATCTTTGAACTCTCATGGTAACAAACAAGGAATATGAAGAGAATCTTCCCTCTCTGAATGTCATATGGCTGAAAGCCCTAAGTACTGGTCACCAGTAAATAATGGGGATTGAAATTCATCTTGCTTTTTGACCTCATCACACAAAGCCAGAGAGGAGGATGCATATCCTTCTCAATTCTGGGATATTAATTATAATCAATATTGCCCAAACTGGCATTGATAGGGCTTAGGTACCTACTATCCCTCACAAGAGTTTTCAGGAAAGAAAAGAGTAGGATATTTCAAGCTTTAGGTCTCAGACTACCAAACACTTCTGTTTAAAGATGGAGCAGAGAAATTCTTTGCTGCCATCTGCCATCTGAGAGAACAACCCAGAAAAGGAATACAAGACAAAAAATTAAATGTCCATGCCTCAAGTGCTATAAATGAGCACACACACAGTTGGAGAGAGAGGTTTTGAGTGCAGAGAACTGCATCCATGTTACAGTTGGGACAGTGATGATTATGATACCTTTGTTGTAGCAATGATGGGGAAGGATGCTTGAGAAAACAGCAAGGTCTTTCAACACTGTATGAGATCAACAGTCATTGCTGCGTAAGATGATCAACAATCATTTGAGCTTTCCAGAGAGTACAGAGCTAACTTCAATTTTTTATGCATCTCTTGTAACATATATCAACACTTTTCTAAGAAGAAAATCCCAAAGATTCTTTCCTGCTCACTGCAAGCATATAGCTTAAAGGACATGCAGATGTTAAAGTGGTAAAGAAAATGCACTTACATTTCAAAGGATTTGCCTCCCATAGGATGGGCAGACAAAAACTGCATTCAGTTGGGTTGTCAGTTCAGAAGAGGTGACCAAGCTGGAACACTTTAATGATAGGGAAGGGTTAAGGGGAAATTGAAAGAATAGATGAAGAAAAGCTATGTTATGAAAAAAGAACTGAAATGGAGCTAAGCATACTTCACCTTTACACTCATACTCATACAGTGGGAATGACAGAGAAAGGGGTGGGAGAACACATATACAGATGTGACACCTGTATGACAGTAACAGCAGAGGTATTGCCCTAAACTTTCTGGGGAGAATATAGCTCTCCTTTTCGCAGGATAGCAACACATGTAGAAATACAAAAAGTTAAAAGCCTATTTGTATTTTCCTTCTTTAACAACAAACTTTCATAATGAAAATGTTGTTTTAAGTACTGCATCACTTACGCATAAATATATTCATAAGAACAATGAAGAAATTCCCCATTATTGGGAGCGGGGGGGGGGGCAAGAAAAACTTTATTTCCATAATATACTTGCTTATACACTTGAAGCATTACTTACACTACTACATCTGATTTTTAATAAAAATTGGATTGAGTCATAATATATAATAAAGAGACTGGAAGTTAGTAAGTTTTGTTTAAAGAAACTTAGCTGAAAGCCTTAAGAAATCCCATTTACCTTTAGAATGTACCCACCTGAGCCTGACAGTTGGAAAACTTGTTGGACTGACAATGCTAAAAGTAGAATATGTTTGCCAAGAAGAAGATACCAATCAGCTGTGCACAGTAAGAGTGTTCTGAGTAAAAATACAGTATTTGACTCAAGTTCCTTAAACCTAATAATCTGCCTTTGCTTTTCTACTTGATTATGGTCTTGGCAAAGCTAATTAGAGGATATTTTAATTTGGGTAAATATCTATGTGAAAGATCACATTAATGTTTAAATATGCTCATTCATTCTGTCCTGTATTTTTCATACAAAGATAACTGTACGAAAAAAATTCCAACACCTGCTTGCAACTAATCTTGTTTAGTAAAAAGTTAGAATATTTTTCAAATAACCAACCCAAGAAAACTGCAAATAATTACACATACCTATTCACACATACTTTGTGCATTTGTGATATTATGCCAGGAATACTGGTTTAAAAAATAAACTTTGCTTGATCCTCTTTGTTCTCCAACTTGTTCAGTTCTGTGCATCTCATGAGAAAAAGATAATAAAGTTCTTGGATGATGGCAAGTATTAGTACTGACCAGTGAAGTGAATTTTACTTCTATCTTTAGATGATTCTTCCAAAAGAAATATGTTAGATGTCTGTTTTTAATGACAGTTGCTAGAATCAACACAGCTACGGTTACCTTTAAGGATAAAAACAGGAGTCACTGATGCTTGACACAACTGAACCCTTGAGCTACAGTTGCCTAGCCTAGAAGATTTATTAATACTCCTTAGCCAATCGTTCAAGGTCTTGCAACAAAATAACACTCCCACACAGACAAACCTGTACACAGACACATTCTTGACTTTCTTGTTGTAAGGACCTGTTGTCTCTCTGTTGTACTTCACTACAAGCTCTTAGAAACAATGATCACATTTTCGCTGCGACTGGTAACGTCCATCCTAAAAGCTAAGCACGTTTCTACAACCCTTCTCAAATAAGGCCTAGATATATGGACACTAACAGTATGGTACTCCAAAAAGAGTTTGGTCCTCCAAACATCTCAGGCTTGTATGCTCTACTAAAACACACACAAAAAATTGATCATTGTAATAACTCAGAAGCATTTGAGAAACTCTGAATGTTTCCATTACTTCTCAGCCAAACAGTGCCTCTCTGGCCTAGTCTAAATAAAACCAGTTTTGGAATACCTTAAATTCTATACAATGAAGCTCTAGAGTCATGAATGAATTAGCTCAAGTGTCACCTCAAATGCAATAGAGATTTATCAGAGAAGGAATTCACAGTGAAAGAAACAGCAAGGCCAGCAATTAAGGAGAGGGGGAACGAGGGAACGAGAACGAGGGAACGAGAACGAGGGAACGAGAACGAGGGAACGAGAACGAGGGAACGAGAACGAGGAGGGTGGAGGTACCTCCAGAGGATCATTCAAAAAACACCTTTTAAGCTGTTCTGTCTTTGGAATCTGTCTGACTCTTTGGAATCAACACTGGGTGACCTATGGGCCTAAATTCACTCCAAAGTTTAGAAGATTAAACATAGTAAAACTAATTTTTCTTCTAGCTGGAGAAGCAACACCTAGAGTATCACGTGAGTCATCCTGTTGTATAGTAAAAGCTTCCAGTTCCCTCAGGAGAGATTATTAAGTTCCGGAAGTTCAGATTCAGTGCTTTTTGCCCTTTTTAAAAATCAAGATATCATGAAGTCTTTCAGTACAGTTTCTAAAATTCCTAAAGTATATTCAGCTTCCGTCTGTTTGGAGAACTTAATCACCTGTTATTAGCTGATGTTTGCTGATTCAGTTTTTCTTCTCCATTTCTTTCCAACAGAATAGAAATCCTCTTGCTACTGTGGACGCAGTACCTCCCAAAGCCCACCACCTCCACAGCAAAGCCGGCACTCCAGGGAGCCTTCAAGCTATTTCTGAAGTTGAATGCTGCAGTGCAGTTCTCAGGTTTTAAATGCTTAAAAATGAAATAAGGCCAATTTGAAATATGAAAAGGCTATGATTCATGAAGTAAGGAAACAGTAACTTGATCATAACAAATATATTTGACCTTTAAAATAGTAACAACAAACATTAAAAACACTCAAGTTCTCCTTTGCTGCCAAGTTTATTTTCCTCATAAGTTGTGCCCCATTATGCTACAATAATCCTTCATTATTCCAGTATAATAATGCACAGTCTATTGTCTACCTATAGTTGTCTGGTGTCTATTTAGTTTTATAGCAAGCAAGCAATTTGAGAATATGGTAATAAAGCCTCAATCACAGTAATGATGTATGATGGGCTGTAATTTCTGTGTGCTAATGGGTTACAAACAGTATTACAATGATGATGGGAATCTCATTGATTCATTATATGAGTGCAATAATATCAAAATGACTTAATATAGATCACTATTTACTCATGCACATACTGATAACAACCTCTATATATTTCTATATACAGATATATAGAAATAAAATTAATATTAGTCTTTCCACATAAAAGTTCACACACACAAAACATTTTGTGTTGAGTTTCCTAAATCAATGTTTAAAGTTGAAATTACTGCATTGAACGGGTTCTTTGAAAAGCAACCCATTGATTTTAATCTGCTTGAAGCAATCAATTACTCCCTGTCCTCTTTATTCCAAACTGTAATGAAAACTAAACTGCGTTGTCTTGAAAACTAAATGTGAAGATGATCATAAACAGAATTTAAACTCCATGGATTATTCATATCTACCCATTTAGATTTGCCATTTCCATTATGAGTACATTTGCCATGAGCATTTAATGGACATCTAAAAGGGAATTCATTAAAGCAGGAGCTGTTGGCAGCACTTATGGGCTTCAGACTGCTTTATGTTTGCCTTTAATAGCTCACTATTATAAAAGTGATATATTGTGTTCATCCCATTAGTAGTTTGCAGAAAGGTCTGTAAGACATAACAAATCCTTTTGAGTATTGTCAGAATCAAAACTAAATCACAGGGTTTTTTTGTTTTGTTGTCTTTTTGTTTTGTTTTTTTTTAAGAGCAGCATATTACCATCCCAACAATATACCATTTTAGGTCATCTAAACTTTAATGATCTTTTCCAAGCAAGAATTTAATGACCATACAGGTAGCGTGTTCTTTTTTTTAATGAAACGCATATGAATTATTAATGCCGTCTCAAATGCACAGATTTTAAAAAACTTGTTGTTACCATTAAGGTTAAACGTGCTTAAAAATGAAACATGCTTTCTCACAAGTATCTTCTCTCACTTGTCTGGGGCCAAAATAGAGTCAACAAAAGAAGGATGCTTAATCTAGCCACCAACGGGGAGGGAACAACATGGAAGAATGAGCAGGCCTCCACAGGACTGCTTACTTGCCCTGTGGCCCCCAAAGGTGAATGGAAGGTTTGTATTTGCACAAGACACTTCTTTATTGGGCAATGAAAAATGCAAAAGGCAAACTATAACATAGGTAAACTGCCTTGGAATCAACGGCTAAGACTAACGCGACTATGCACAATCCCTTACCCAAGGTTCATGGTAGAAAGGAACACACCTAAATATCATAGCTCAGTTCTACCAGGCAGGTCTATATGCCACTAGAAATAACATCATATAGTTTACTATCTAAGAGTATTCAAGCTGAGAGATACTAGTATGAAAGTGTCACTGTGATTAAATCTTTATAGAATACAAACAGAGGATTTCATTATTCACTGCTTGCCCACCAGAACCATTAACACCACCAGTCTATCACACTAACCACAATACTGTTTGTTAACTCGTGCTCCCTCTGCTGACTCTAGTTGTAAGACATACTGCATCTTTCCCAACAGGCACAAATTTTTTTTCTCGTAAAGAAAATGGGGGATTTCATGAAACGTACAATGAAAAATCCCAACTTTTAAAATGGTTACTACAACACTAATAAAAACAAATCAAGGTTTCTCTCTGATTCAGAATATTTACTTTGCAAAATATGAATTCCATTTTAATCCTGGCTGCTTAGCAGAACACCTCTTATCCTTATTTAGCTTCAAAGGGTACTGGCAGCTTGAAGGAGCAGTCCTGGTCCTATACTAACTTCAGCTACAATAAAAATATGATGCTCAAACAGAAATCTCTCATATAAAAGGGTTTTATGAACTGACGTCAGTTGTTAAACCTATGTAGTTAGAACAATTCTCTCACATGGACAAAGATTATTTTCATACTTTTGGTGGAAATACTCAAGAAGCAAGCAACTCCTCTAAAGTAGATGATGCTGGGGAAATAAGCAGCATTTATCACCTATCAGTGAATTTCAAAAGTGATTAAAACACACTAAATGAGTTTACAATGTTCAGAAGTTCCTGAATAGCACAAGAAGAATGAAATCATCAGTATTAGGAGAGTAAAAGTCCACAGAAATAACCAGCCATTTTCACTTCACTGCATTTGAATTTCCAATGATAACCACTTACAATATTTTGAAGGATGGTGAGTTTATGAATCTTTCTCAGTATCAAAAAGCTGCATACAATAATATACTAGCATAGGCATAGGCATCTGCATGGAGAGATAGAGATACCCATAGCTACAAGATAGATAGGTGGAAGGAAGCACAACCAGCAGTGAATTATCTCCACTGTGGTTGTTGATTAGTCAAAATTCTGAAGCCAAAAATCCCTCTCTTGACCTAGGAACAACTAATTGATTTTAATGAGTTATTTTAGATAATTATACATTAAATCAGTATTCTCTGACAATTCAGAGGATGTATGTATTTATTTAAATATACAATGAGTTTGAAATTTTCTTGCTAACTTTTAAGAAAACAAGGAAGTCTAAAGAATGGGACAGATGTTTACGAGCTCTTCAAGTCTGTATTAAACCATTAGAAGACCTGCATCTAGACCTTAGTTCTTTATAATGAGACAGTATTTGCATAATAAAAGTAAGAAGTGCATCTTATTCTCACCCAAAAGGAACACTCAGTTTGGAATGATTCTCAAGAAGTCTTTGAAGAGCCTCATTTGGATACGTAGCTGAGCATGGGCAGCAATGTACATGAAAAAGAACTATGTGCATTGAAACTACTACAAGTGCTGGAATCTCATAGATTCTACTTGGGAAATTATCCAGTGTCCTGTATAGCCAGACAGCATAGCCAGAAAAAGCAGCTGTATCACACTCAATCCTGATCTCAGCTGAAATCATTGATTTCATAGTATGCTACAAACACTTTCAGAAGAGTCTTGTTATTCAAAGTTACAGGATCCAACATTCTGTTCAAATGAAGAGCAAAAAGATTGTGTACTGAAGGAAGACACAGTATTTTGAGAATTCCTAAACTTCAACTTGTTTATACTGTAAATATATTCAAAACAGTCTACAAAAAGACATGAAAGGGCTTCCAACCTGAGCAGTTTGGCCTTGCAAAAATAAGCTCATGTAAATGCCTTCAGAGATTTTCTGAGGAAACAGAAACTGTACTACACTACTAATCAATAAAGATGCTTAAACTGAAGCTGCGCATCCCTTACTGCTAAAACAAACAAACAAAAAAAGAACACCCCACATCTCACTGGCTTACCTTGCTGGGATGGAAAGCACCCTTAAAGACATAGACTTGTCACCTGGACCTTTACGAGTGGTCCCTGGATCAGAAGGTGACGAATCAAATCTTCCTCAAGGGGGAGAAAGACCCAAGGTAGATTGGTTTGCCAGAAGACCTCCCAGGAAGATGTCAGTCTTCTGTGCAACATAAAAAAGAAAATAATACAGTGGCAATGGGTGCGTTCTCCTCTTCTTGAAGAGAAAAAATCATATATGGATAGTCTCTAATACCATATTCTCTTTTGATGATCACCAAAGCCAATCACCTCAAAAAAAAAGTCTCCATATCTATTACTTTTAAGTTCTGTTTTCCCAACTGAACTTGGAATTTCTTAAATGTTAAGACAACAAAGAGAAGTCATTTGTTTCAGAAAACTTCACTGCTTTTCCTAATTGCTCAATAACAACCAACAAAATGGGATGAAAAGTGTAAACGATCCAGTTACTTAGCGTAAAGGGAGAAAAAAATAACCCGATTTCATCACGTGATCAGTCTGCCCACCTTCACCAACCCATTGCTGAATACAGTTTCAGAATGCTGCTGGGTTAACCCCCCCCCCCCCCACACACACACACAAAACACTCACATCAATTCCATCCATTGCCTTGGGCCTTCCCAGTCTCTAAGTTATGTAAATTTTTGCATGTAATTTTTATCCCCACTTTTCAAGGGTATACAAAACACCTCTCTCAAGCCTCCATATGAAAAGTACAGAAACTCCTAGTACAGAAACTTCAGATGATGTTGGCTGGCTTAGTTTCTGAACTCACTAGGTCAACTGAGTAGAGAATATGCTTTAAACAGTAACTCATGGGAAGTTGACCACACTTCTCAAAGTTGCTAAAATTCTTCCCATCTATTTGCAAAGGAATACATCTGCAGAGGGAAAGACCATTTCTGAGAACACAGTTTAAGTATCTTCCAGGAAAAAAAAATTAGTTCCATGCTAATGAATAATCATTCTATACGCACTGTCTATACTCAAATCATCTCTGCAAAATTTTGTTTAAAAATATGACTGAAGAGTAAATTAATATTTTCCTTTCACCCACACTTTTATGACAGTTAAGGCCTCTACAAAAAAGAAAAAAAATGTATCCTATTTTTTGGTGGATGACTCAGCTGTGGAATGCCAATAAATATTTCTAATGAGCCCTGCAACAAAAACAAGTCTAAAAGGATAAGAAAAACAGCTAATTACAATATTCAGTTAAAATTCAGATGCTCACTAAAATCACTCATATACCAACCTCTCCACAGCAATCTCTTGTTTTCTTTTCCCCACCATTTCATTGATTACTTTTAATGACAGGAACAGAAGAAATCCACCTGCTGAACTCCCTGGGACTACTACAGAAAAGGAAGCTTCAAACAGGAACTGAGAAGACACTGACCAAAGGAGCTGACTGAAATGAAAGCTCCTGCTAGTATATTGAAGGAAGTTGTACTGAACTGACGTTTGGATGGACGTTTTGAAACACTGGCTTTGTGTCTTCTTGGGTAAAAACGTCCACTCTCCAGGAAAAGTGTCTCTTAGGGATTTAAAATGTGTCCACCTGACCAGTAGAGGGACTAAACGCAAGTGCCAGAAAATGACCTGTCAAATTCCTGATGAGGTGTTCATGGCATTCTGGTACCCCGTTCCACTACTGGCATCTTATCCAGGAATAGATGGATTGCTGAGTCCACTTTACCTAGTGACAACATTACACATTAGAAAAATTAATCTGTCAGAGAGGTTCTCTCATTATAGAGTGAGCCTTTCCACCTCAACTAAGAGAAAGGGCAACTCCCCTGCACAGAATCACTGATCATCTGATCGCTGACTACCAAACAATTTTATTTATTGCCTCCTATTTCTATTGGGAACTCACTACTCTATTATTTCCTCATTGTCCTTAGATCCCTTCAATTAACTTGAAACAAAAGCAAAAATTAGCAGAAGCTTAAGATTGTCTAGCTACTGTAGCTGTGTAGACCACTACAAAACCATTTCCAGCATCCTGGGAGATACTGAAAGAGCTGAAAGACTGCCCTGAATAACAATTCAATGTCCAGCAAATACCTTTTCTCAGCTGTTTACTAGTATGTCCTCAAGGCTGAAAGGACATCGCTGACCTGACAGTCATCCGAAAGCTATGTCTGCTGGAAATATTTGGTAACATAAATGTAAATTCTGAACCTCATCATGTCTGAAGTTTGATTTATTTGGATTTAGTAATAGTATATACAACCTAGGTAGATGATAAATGTAAAAGAAAAAAATTGGACTGTCCACATTTACATTAATGGAATATGGCAGAAAAATCCCTCCAATGAACAACAGACACATCATGGAATACCTTATGGTTCAACTTTTTTTTTTTTTTTTTTTGCAAGTAACTTCCACTAAATCCAGTTTTGCCTAGAACTTCTCAATTCACTACAGAATATCTATAATTTGCTGAAAGCATAGGGCAAGGAGAGTGCAGGTATTAGCAAAATGCTTGGAAGAGCCATGAATTGCCCCAAAGGCAGGAGGAGGTGTGAATGCTGGAAACTCTTTCCTTGGATGAACAAAATGCAGTTTCTGCAGAGATTTCTGAGCAAATGTTTCTCATTAAAGTTATTTTCATACAGATGCTAAAGGAGGGACATAGGTAACAACATCTCATCTGTCTTAGAGGAGAGCCCTTCACTTAATACACTATGAAGCATTTTACAATGCTATGGGTCTTTTCCTTACTACGCTAATAGCGCACAGCATGTCAGGCCATTTATATTTACATACGGTATGTGAAGCCAAGGGCAGACCAAATAAAAAACTTGATTCAGAAATCTGATGACTTCAGCAACCTGGAAAGTTTCCAGATCAAAGGAACTGCAAGATAGAGGAAGTAGCTGAAGCCTCATTTATTTCTCAAACCCCCAAAGGGTTTCTTATACTATAACCTGGATTTGCCTGCTGATGCTCTGCAGGAAACAGTTCAGCTCCACTGACTTCACCACTTCTCCACTAGATGGGATGTATTGCCGGTTAGACTGCATGGTTAGGTGACAACAGCTTGATGAAAAGAGGCAAAGTTTCCTGTACATGCTTCTCCGCAATACTTGTCTTTCTTCCTTGTTTTTAAAGGATCAGGTTAGCATTTGTCTTTCAATACAAATACTTGTAAATAAGTCTAAAAAGCATGAATAAAATATATGAATAAACCATGACAGTAGGAATGTAAGCAATATAATGCTGTTTAAGAAGAAAAACAGAGTGGTGATATGAGAGAGGAGAGGGGGGAGATAGAATGTTCTTAGCAATTCTGCATTATACTAGAACTTGTGCCTAACAAAATGAGCAGAAAATATTTCTAGAGACTGACAGTTCATGTGCAATGCTTAACACGGGTCAGAAACTGCATTTTTTGTAGGGTCAAAAATTAATGACCTTGAAGTCAAAGAATGAAGTTTTATACTTTATCTCCTCTGTTGTCATGTTTTTTTCACATTCAAGAATACAGAATGACAGTGCATAAAGCTAGATTGTTACTTGGGTATAAAATAACCCCCTCCACCACCCTAACCTTTAAAATTAAGAACACTGCTATACAAATACATATTTACCATGTAAAAATAAAATTACAATATTGTTCTAGAGGAATGCAAATTACTGATGGTTTTAGTAGTATACTTTGTTCTCCCCAAAATATTGTCCACTGGTAACTAAATTAAATTCTTAGCTAATCTTAAACAGATCCTAAACAGCTGCTCAGCTAAAAACCAAAACAAATCCAAAAAACCTTTTAGCATTGCTGACCAGTGCAGATTAGAAACAAAGTATCTAAACTAAATGAACTATAATTCACCAGTATCAACAAGAGTAATCTAATCTCCTATGATTTTACTGTTTTGGTTTAGGGTTTTTTTTTAACAGATATATTTCTGATATGTTATTCTGCATTCTTTCCTCTCTGAATTACACAAGCATGCAATAAGCAATTTGATAATTAAGTTTAACTTGGGTGATAAAAATTCCTGTAGTCTAATATTAAAGGATGATTCATTCCACTCTTAACTCTGCTGGTTAATTTATTTACTGCAAGGTTTGGGAAATTAATTCATTAAGCTACTTAATAACAAGGATGCTTTGCTTAACCATTACAGATACTTTGATCTTTACATTCTAAACTGTGTAAAGAATACCACTGATATGAAGCCAACATACAGCAACAAAACAAATAGATTTTAGATGAGTCAGTCACAACGTAGTCTGTTTTTTTCAAGATGCCCTGTCTGCTCTACTGATTGACGCCTTCTTGCTCCATTGGTATGGGACACACAGCACACATGAAAAGGTCCAGCAGGCAGAAGCTACTCAGAAAAGAGTCTGCTGGAGGTGAAGTATCAGATGAAGAAAAGTATTCAGTGAAATGGAGAGAAAACACAGGCTGGATCATTACAATTGTGTACAAGTCCAAATCCAGTCAGCAAAGAAAAAATACAGGTAAGCTGAAAGTGCATGTTCATAGAAGTAAAATTTGAAACTACTTTTGTAAAATAGAAAAAGGAATTATATTAGGCTACATCAGATAAAAACCACTAAAAAGTGTGACAGTTCCTATATGCTAGAAATACTTCAAATGCACTTGCATTCAAAATAAGATGACAAATGCTGTCAGATGGATTCTGTCTAACATGTATTCCCTCACCAGCTTCCTTAAATCTCAGCTTCAGAGGCAGGTAAGCAAACTAACGGCTATCACATACCAATAGCACAGAACAGAAAGTTAATTCATGCATTTTGCTTAATTCTCCAATTCTTATAGTTAGCTACTGCCATGCAAATTTTGCTTATAAAACCAAAAATATTTAAGAAGGAGAATCAGGAAAGTTTCTGTTTGGTTGCTTTTTATGTTTTGTTTTGTTTTTGTTTTTTTAACTTTATGGATACAAACACCTCCATATACGGGGAATTCCTTACAAGCAACCTAGCCTAGTTTTGCAAATGAACCATCCACCTAAGTTTACAGGGAGTTTCAGATCCTTTTGTCAGCAAAAACAGCAGAAATTTTCTGTCAGGATGCAAACCAGAATCCAAGTAAGTATATCAATTAACGAACAAAGTAAATCAATGAACAGGCTCATTCCCATCCCTCTTTAAAACACGCTTGTAACATTATTAGGAAAGTCTTCTTTTCCTTCCTCTTTTCTTAGTATGAAACATCTTTTTTCAGGTAGCTGAATTGCCTGAAATACAACTCTACTCCAACAAACCATATTTGCAGCCTTTTGTGACAAACTGTACCACTGTTTTATCACCATTTTGCTGTTACCACAACTTCTTCCTCCTCCTGCCGTAAGTTTAATTTGTTCTAGGCACTTGTTATTAGAAAACCAGAAGTTTCTCTCAAGTCACAAATTACAATCACATTCAAAGAACCTGGTAATGTATTTGCCAAACACTTAAGAAGTCAATCATTTGAATGCTAGTAGGATTAGGTTTTAAGTCCGCAAGTGATGGTATCAATTCTGAATCATTTAAATATTAGTTTACAAATATTGCTTATAGCTTAATAGCATCATAGATGTAACTTCACAAAGATATTGGCTCTAGACAGTAATTATATCCTCAGCCTAATGTTGCTGTTAATGGACATACACATTTCAATGATAATTGCAATGCCTGAACATGATAATGTGCCTTTATTAGCAGCTACAAAATAAAGCTCAGTTACAGCCAACTGCAGAACTGAACTATGCTAATTATTTATTTTTAAGATTGCCTGATTTGTTTTATAAAGTTCTAAAATAAAATAGAACAGCATTTTACTGAAACAAATGTTTTGATTGCAAATATGTGATTAAATAATAATTATAAATATATAAATGTTCATACAGGTTATAGTTGTGAGCCATGAGCCAAATGCTAGCAGGTTAACAAGATAAAGGCATAAGGTAACTGAACAGCAAAAACACTGCACTTAAAGTAAGGATTTAATGATATAATAAAAACTAAATAGCATAAATAAAAACCAAATAGCATTGCACAACAAGGAGGGAGACTAGGAAAATACAATGTAGAATTTAGGAAAACAAAAAACAAACCAAACCAAAAACACCCCGAGAAAACATAGAAAACATTGTATAGTCTAATAAGAAAAACTTAGCGAGTCCCACACATAACCACCAAGTAAACGAGACAGAACTGAGCATATGTTAAAAAAGAAAAGAAAAGAAAAAGGAAAAAAAAAAGAAAAAAAGAAAAGTTTACAACTCAACCTGATGAGGAAATCAACATTTATGACTCTGCAAAGTTCTTACTGTTTGTGTTTATGTCCTGATGGGTCTCCTGAAGAAAATTTACTCTTCTGCAAAGCTGTATAGAATTTCCAAATAATGGAGAAATTCAATAAAGAAGATTCTAAAAGCAGCTAAGGAATAGGCACAATATGTTATGATTTAAAGATTGCCAAGGCATTATCACTAAGACTGGTTGATTAGTCTCATGAATTAAAAGTGTCAGATTCTGGCTCAGTTTATTTATTTTATTTTATTTTTTTTAAACAGAAAAGCAGAAAATTCTGCACTAAGTAGTTCAAGAATCTGTCAAAGTAGTAAATTTCTCCAAAGGAAGTGCAATTATTTTTCTTGTGAAGCAAGATGGTTGTCAGTGCAAGCCACAAGCCAAAATTCAAACTAACTGTAAGGTTTTATATAAACAGTGACACAATTAACTTAGCTTGTTCCTTCTTTGGAGATTTAAGTAAGTTCATATTATTTCAGGAAAACTTGTTGAAAGTCCTTTCTGCTCATGGCAGGATAGGCATCATGACAGAGAACATGAAAGGAGATCTGCCTGAATCCAATTAATACACCTGAGTTAATTTTCTCTAGCTTCCAACTTATTAGAAAATGATAAATCAGTCTCCTCAAAGAGGCCACAACCAGGGTAATTCACATTCATACAAAGGAACATTCTTCCTGATGACTATAAATAAAAGAACACATTGCCAATCCTTTTGCCCAAGAAACTGATAAATTGTGAACACTGAGCTCCTGAAAGCCAAACTAGCAATTCCAAACGCACAAAAAGATCCTACACTTAAATGTCTGAGCAGATTTGATTAGTCTGGGATGTCTCCATGCAGGAAGACAGATATTTAGCTGAAGAAACATTGAAAGTTCTCATGTCATTTTTGCTCTTTAAAGCTTTGGAAATAAGATTTTTCCTTAAAGGTATCACTAAAATCACCAGATAGAAATTATTTGTCAAATAATACAATTGTATTTGTCCACTTCAACCTTATCTTTCGCCAGCATACTGATCACATTGAAAGATGAGTGTACGTAAACCTCTGAAACCTCTTTGTAGTTTGGTATGTTGAAACTACTTAAGTTCTGCACATAAGTGCAATATCTTCCTTGCTCATTTTTATAGCTAAAACTGTTTAGAAGAAAAGGTTTACAAAAAAAAAGTCACAGATAGGATTTATGAGACTGGATGTCTGTATCAGTTCTACCGATTTGAAAAAAAACCCTGCAATGCTTTGATCACCCACAACCATGACATCTACATATTTTGATTACTGTACTAGCAATCACACTCTGTTTAATTCTACAGGGGGTATCACCTGAATGTGGAGGCATTTATGACCTGCACCATGCAGTGTTTCCCTCCCGTCATTCATCTGGAAAAAAAGTATCTGTTTTGTTTCATAAATCAAGCCCAGTTCTGCTTGTGACTTTTTTTTCCTGCACGTACAAGCATGGAGGGAAGGCTATATCCTGTCGCAAAAGGTAAAAAGATTTTGCAACAGCTACTGAAGCTTCTGCTCAGTACCAGCCGGATCTGAACCCCACTGAAGTCAAACCTCACTTTCTTTTTCTACATGAACTCCAAGGAGATTGGATCCAATGTTAGAGGAGGAACATGTTGCCGCTATGGAACAGAGTAAAAAGGAGATTTGGCCCAGGGAAGTAAAAAAACCCTCTTTTTAATATAATTTCCTCCACGTTATTCCCAACTGGAAATTATTTACAAACAACCTTCTGACTACTTAATTCGTAACTTTATTTCCTATGGCCCTGACATAGGAGGACCTGGTACTTTATCAATTGTATTATCTGTATTTGTAAAGTACAGTCGATCATTGATGGTAAAGTCATTTTAAGTTTTATCTATGTAAAAAAGTACAACAAAAATATCAGTAATGGTATTTTTCTTCTGAAACAACCATTCTTTACTCTTTCTACCATATATGCCATAGAAATAAGTTGTACCCAATTCTCATTATGATGCTTCCTTAACAAACTCTAAATGTTAAACTTAAATGAGAGGCATTTCATGCAATCTGAAAAATATTCAGTTCAATTAAAAATAATTGATGCATGGTGAAATAATTCTTCCCAAAGCTGCTGTAAAATCTTCAAAAAATAAAGCTACTTAATAATTTTCATCTCCTACAGGCTAGAGAGAAGCATTATTGCA
Organism: Apteryx rowi; assembly: GCF_003343035.1. Classification (NCBI taxonomy): domain Eukaryota; kingdom Metazoa; phylum Chordata; class Aves; order Apterygiformes; family Apterygidae; genus Apteryx; species Apteryx rowi. The sequence continues at coordinate 1,143,608 of NW_020448085.1, forward strand.
TATTAAAAATTGGAGTGTGGTTTTCCCAGAGGTAAAAGAAAGTTATTAAAACAACCTATTTATTGTTGATATAACTATCCATTTGTGCTACACAAAAAGTAACAATTTCAGTACATTAAAAGAAAAGCTAATTAAGGCATAATTAGTATTTTCTATGTTTTGATAATTAAGGGTTAGTTGGCTATTTCTTTTCAAATTTCTATTTGATGTACCCCAACAATGCCATTAATGAGCAGCTAACACTATTGAATCCCTGATGGCTGAGGAGTTTAGTGACCACTACTACATTACTTTCATTTATCACTGCCTCTTTACCTATAAATTAAAGTAGCCCTGTAGCTATGTTGATCTACTTTATATCAATTTCTTCATCCATATCAGCTGAATATGTATGGCATTAACCTCATTTACTAGTTTGGAAAAGCTGAATTAAAATGAGATCTAATTTCTAGTGCACAGAACAATTTCAAAACTGCCTGCTAATTTCCACCACCTGTCAGTGTTGTGATCTTCACCTCACTGTAATGAAATAAAACAGTATATATATTTTACAGCTCAGAAAAGGATAATCATTCATAGGGGTTAAGACACCATTAATCATGAAGACACTAGGACCCAGAATCTCTGCGAGACACACACCAACACCTTTACTTGCAGAGATCCCCACTAAAGTCAATGGGACTGCTGCAGACCTCTGGGTCTTAACATGTACAGGATAAGAGTGAAAGTAGTCAAGTTCGGTAAAACTTATTTTTCTTTTTTGCTAGTTCATGCTATGGTGCATACAGGCAAGATAATCACAGAAATGTATATATATTGAAGAAATTTCAAAATAACCTAAGTCAACAGAACACTGATGGCATACATTAGAAAATAAACCTGCTTGTAAGTTCAGTGTTCAGATAACTCCTGGCTACACTCGGTTTTTGCTTGTAGCTACTGCAAATAACATATAGCAAGGGAATGATGTTTTTTTCCTTCCCTCTAAATACACAGAAGTCTAAATTCTAAATCTTTCAGATTTTTTTTTTATCATAACGCAGATCTCCCTCTTTGTCAATTCTACAATTCAGAAGTTTTAAAAATATGTACAAATGCAGTCATAAATGTTAACGCAGTGATTTCTATATGTTGACCAGACAAGCAAATCAAATGTGTACAGAGTACAGTAAAAAAAATCCTGTTTGCTTCCTCTCCCCCACCCCCTACTTTACAACCATGCTCCAACTGGTATTTGTAAAGGCTCCTTATGAAGCATTAATCTCTACTTCTACTTCCTTCTTAACTCTGACCTACCCGAAGTGAAAGACAGACCTCATTCCCCAGATTGCTCAAATGATGCACCTACAGAAGAAAACACGTTTGTCTCCCCATCTGGACATGGGGTTGTTTCCCAGAAAGGAAAGAGTCAGAATTAGAGCTCTTACTCTTCTACCCTGGCTGTGGAGCAATGCCGAAGTATGGCTTGCTGCAGTACACTGTGGCCAGCAAACTTCGCTTCTGGATGCATCTCTCAAACTACTGCCATCTGCTACAGATTAAAATGACCTCCAGACTGTGCAAAACACATTAGGGCTCCTGTTTGATTGGAAAGAGCAAACCAGGGAACTGCAAACTGCTCCATGGTGGAGCAAAAGAGTTTACCTAAATGCATTTTAATTCTGAAATTTTAAACTATTAGATAAATACCAATAAATTAATTTATTTTCCTAAAAAAGAACCCCCCCAAAGCTTGCAAGCATAACTACTCTGATTAAGATTACAGGTGGGATCTTCTCAAAATTGCTCTACTTATAAAAGCTGAGAACTCCAGAAGTAACCTGTAACGGGGTTCTGTTAAAGACCCACAGCTCCGTCTGAAACCCTTGCTAGGACTAAGTTGCTTTCACCGTGCTGTCCTCATCTGACATGGGAACAGGTGCCAGTTCTGACCTCTCTGTTTCAGGAACAGCAGTTCGAAGCCGAGGGAGAACTGCAGTTAAATAGCGCCACACGCTGTACAAAGCAAACATGACAGGCGCGAAATGAAGGAAGACGAAGCCTTACGTCTACGATCGAACGCAAACAAAAAATGGAGTGTAAAACCGACATGATGGGCAGTTCTATATGCTAACTGTAAACTCTATTAACACCTGAACATTTCTAATGTAATTTCTTTCTCACGTGTAAAGCCACTGAAATAGTCTACCAAATAGTTCTATTTTCAACCACAAAATACTTTGGTTACCAACTAAAACCACTCTCCCCAAAACTGAAGATGCAAAGGAACTGACAACTAAATCTGTATGGGTACACTTTTCAAGAGTACACTGCTAGAATAACTCTGTAAAGAAAACTCTAAAGGAAAGTCTTTAATCAAATCATCTTTTTATAACCTTATTAATAAGCTGTAAAGACATGAAAAAACTGAACAGCGCACGCTGTTAAGAGTCACGATTCCCATTAGCAGGATTTCCAGTTATGCAGACCCATTACAGTTGTTTCAAATTACAGTTGCAATTCTAAGCAAACTTTGTAAATTTTAGTAATTTAAGTTATATTTCCTTTCATACATTCATCAGCAAAATCTATCCAACAAGTTATAGCTTGATTAACTCATGGCAACCTCACACTACCAATGAGAGATCCAGAGACCCAAAGATGGAGTGTGGAACAGATGGTGTTTGAAGCACTCTCCGCAAGGTCAGGTTAGGAGCCCCTCCTGTTGCTTTCTTCTCCAAGGACCAATCCAATGCGCTTGGAAGCAGGAACAGATCCTTGATAACAGGTCTTGCCTTTGAATACTTATTTTGCATGAATTAGTGACCCAAGTACCAAAAAGGTTGGACTATATTTATACCTGTGTTAAATACATACTGCAATGTCACAGCTAGCAAATATGGTGCAACCTCAAGGGGCAGACCTCAAGCTCTGGTTTCCTGGCCACAGCAAGGTAAGTCCTTGCATTTAACTCATGAAGCACCTGCTAGTTACCAAGTGACAATTTACTTTCTGTTCCAAACTGCATTAGAAAGGAAGCTAAAATACATTCTTAGCTCCCCCAACTTATTTTTTGCACTTGCCACAGGAAGTTATGCGATTTAGAAGAGATATCAACAGATAATCTCTCTAAATTGAAGGCTATATAGTGAAAACCTCTCAAAAGGCCTATTTAGGATAAATCTAGCCTCTTAGATCAAATCTACATTTGGAAAGAATCTCAAGCTCATTTTTGAGATGGAAAAGGAGGCAGTCTTCTCTGTCACCTATCCATGTTCAAAGATACTGTAATTTCTGTCATTCTTCCTACCACAAAATCTTTTCCCTTTCATGTAGGGAGTGAAGAGTTACTTGAAATGTGTCAGGCTAAAATAAAATCCTGAAATAACAGAAAAAATCCTCAGCAGTGGTTGATCAACATAACGCACAGTACAAATAGGAAGAGTTATTTCCCCTCTAAGCATGCTTTTCATCGGCTAAGCCATAGCAAACAGTCATGACCATTCATAATAGCTTTATTACAGAAACATAAGACTAGAAAGTAGACCAAAAGGAATTCTGGTTTATTCTGTACTTTAAAGAAGAATTAATTAAGTATACCTAGACCGAAACCAAAAGACCTCATAACATCTTAGGTCGCCTGCACCAGTGCCCCTTTATTGGTATAGTTAAAAAGCTTTTCCTAAGTCTTCTTTGATCCAAATTAAGCTAATTACGTCCAGTTGTTTTCAGTGTTCTCCAAGGGGAAGACAGATTATTAGCTTCTCTAAAACAGCCCTTTACATCTTTGATTTTTTTTCCTACCCCAGTACTCCCTTTGCTAGACTAAACCAAAGTAGTATCTTCTACATCTTATTTGTGTTGCCCAACACTCCCATTTGTCTATACTTCTCTCCAAGGTGTGGCGCCCAGAATTATTATTTTATTACATATTCCAGCTGAAGCTCCATCAGAATCAAACAGAATAAGAACCTCCAGTGCCTGACATAACATTCCTACTGTTACATCCAGAAAGACATTAGCCCTTTTTTGGGGGTGCAAGACCAAACACCATTGAGTTATTCTGCTTGTGATCCACTAATCTCTATAGCATTCTCTGAAAGAATGCTGCCTAGTCAGAGATTTCCCATCTGCATTTGTGAGTCTGAATTTTCCTTCCTAAGCATAGTGTTTTGCCAGCATTTTCAACTTTCAGGCTATTTCTCCAGCTTATTGAGATCTTTCTGAATTCCAATCCTGTCCACTGTGATTATATTTCCGCCCAGCTTAGTGTCGTTTGCAAACTTAACATATGAACAATTGTACAGTTATTTAAGAATATTGCAAAGGAAAGGAGTCCTTCAAAATAATAAAGCATATGTTCTCTAATAAATAACAGATGTTTGATGTCAGGAACCAGATTTCAGTGCAATATTACACTGCTTACAGTAGTGGCTAACAGTGGCACACATGATTCAAAAAACACCACTGGAGTAATGTTAGAGCTACTGTTATTCTACTAGGAAACTACAATTACAGTTAAACACAGCACAGTGCTTTTCCAGACACCTTATTTTCTCCTATTCTACTTGCATCTATGTCAGCAATATGCCACAAAAAGATCACTCTATGAAGGATGTTATATCAGTGTTGGAACAAAATATATATTGACTGACAGACAAACAGATATCAATAATGCTGTACAACACCAGAGAATCCAGTTCAGTTTCAAACAGAAATATATATGCTCATGCACAGGTCTATCTTATTAAAAAAAACAGTATAATTGGTGTATTATTTTTGTATTGGAAATATTGTGGCACTACAAGTGTATTACAGTATCATGGAAGAGATCGCCAAGGTTTTTCTATTTTTCCTTAGAAAGCAAACCCCAGCGGACTGTTTAATAAGAATGCATTCATTTACCTAGTTGATTTTCCTTCTATAATGAGTTCGCTGTTAAAATATGCACGTATTTAAGAATACAAGTTAATTAACAAACAAAATTTCTATATCTATATACAAGATTTATTCTACAATTACATTAGACTATTCAGCCCTCTCTAACCATTGTCTGTTTTACTGTTTGGAAACACATGATCAAATGGAACAATACTCCTAAAAATGATTTCAATATGGCTGAAGCATGCAGAATTTCCATTATCCATTTTGTAAATAAAACAACGTGAGCACTCCTGATTATTTATATAAATGTGTATTAACATAGTCATTTGATATATGTCTGTTTTTTCTGTTTCCAAGTGTGAGCCTTTTTATTGCGTATTTGTAGATACCTGCCAGCAACACACAGCATCGTAGGATTTACAACTGTGAGGGTAGAATGCCATCTGCTGCTACACTTACTGCTACAGCAGGATTAAACAGAAGAAGAATCATACAAGTGCTGCCTTCTGTTTTTCTCTTAACTGTAAAATGTATACAAACCTCACTCATTTTTGTTTCTGTTTGTTTGTTTTTTAATAAAAACTGTAAAACAACTGGGAGCCCAGAAGCCTTTACGCCAAGCTTTTGTTACAAGATCAGGTAAAATACCTGCCAAAGGCATACGATTTCTAGATTTGTATTACCAGCAGGCATATTAAGGACTGGTCCCCACGTACATTAAGATATACTCTCTGTAACGGGAAGATCTAAGAGAAACCCAAAGAATTCTCACTCTTTGCCAGCTTTTGACACAGATGTAATGTGATACGATCCACAGGATTCTATTAATGTAAATGAGAGGCTGTCGTATCAGAGCTACTAAAACAAAAAACAACAAAAAAAAGGAAAAAGGAAATATAATTTGATTGCAAACCAAATTATTTTGGTAGGCATTTTAATCAAACCATAAAAAAAAGCACAATATTAAAATGTATTTGCAATCGACTATGGACTATCAGTTCTTGCTAGACTGTGGCTAAAATTTGGAAATGCCCCTAGTACTGTTACATACCAATAAAGCCTTGCAAAATTTCCACAACAGTTTTCCCAAGTCTGGTCACATATAGGACATATGTCATAACAAAAGACAGAATACAGGATACGATACCTTACCAGTCTGATTCATGTACACTTATCTGGAAAAAAACAAATTTTCTTGAATTTATCCTATAGTTTCCTCCTATTTCCTGTAAGTAAAAAAGTTGCACTTTCTTTTCAAAAAAAGAAATGGAAACATTTGCCAGCATTTTACTCAATAATTAACCATTTAATCTTCCACATACAATGCAATTGTGGAGGCAGTCTTAAGCTTATTCAAAACACATTGCTGAGCCAGATAAATTTACATGTATTGAACTCTAGTGTGGCTAGCAAAAACTCAAGTTCTGCTTTTTTTTTCTTTTTTCTATTGACAAGGGAGCTCTAGGTGATTAAGTATAAATAATGCACTACTGCTTTTGCACACCACTTCACCCACACACAAATGCTTCTTCCAACCTTCCCTAATGACAGGCACCGTAAGCTGGGCTATACGACCTCCTACAGCCATCTGTTGCAGTATGCTGTACACTACAGGGCTTCTCCGCGCAGTTCCAGCCCAGTCAGTCAGAGCATAAAAAGGTAAAATCACCCCCCCCCCCTCCAAAACTGGTGAAAATCTCACAGAAAGACAAAGTCTTCTGGGAATTACAGATCAGAGTAACAACTACTGTGCAGCCATGTTGCCTTTGAACTGCCAGAAAGTTGTAATAGAGGAGTTTTGCTACTGAAAATACCAGGAGCAGATTTTTACTCTTTACCTTCTGTTACTTAATATTAGAGCAGTGCACCATATTTAAAAGTAACAAATCAGCTTTGACAACTGGAAAGAACACATTGTTTTCTTTCATGAAAAAGTAATTCAGTATAGTGTAAAACTTTATTTTTAATATTAAGTGAGGAAGCATTCAATAAAGTTAAAGTACAGTTCAGACCTGAAGGGATAAAAGAATTCTTGAGATCGGGACCATTCACCAGAAAGCATGGACAGAGTACCACAGAAGCAACCCCCAAATCTCAGTCACTGTCACAATTCTTGCTAAAGATTTGCTTGGGGCTCCTACAGAATTCTTTCAGTCTTTCTCAAGATCAATTGATCTCATCTTACTGACATTCTCTTTATAACATCTATACTATGACTGTCCCCTACAGTTAAGGTGAATTAACTGCTGCGTCTTCAAAAATGCATCTTACTTTTCCCTCTTCCCTATTTAAAATGCAGAAAAGCCAAGTAATGTGAGAAATACAGTGGAAACCACATAAATGAGTAACTGTCAAAAGAACAGAACTATTAAAAGAATAAATCTTGTGTACCCAGCTGTGAAATATAACACAATATAGCAGAACCCAGCTAAATGTTTGAAATAAAAAATTGAAATGCAAAGTAACCTAAAACTGTTTAATGAACATAGCAGTTAAAATATTAACTCTTTCCATGCCAAAACTCAAAATACACGTCATAGCAAATTTTCTCAGATGTACAATATATTTATAAGTCAGATATCTGTTTAGTCAGCCACAAGCTAAGCTCAACAGCTTATATACATAAGATATATTAGTAAGTCATTTTCTAAACAGGCTTTTCTATTTTAATTTCATACTTTACAGCAAATATTTACCTTTGAGGTGCGCTGAAGCTGGTCCCCCACATATGTTTTACGGAACTGATCCAAGAACCACAGAATTGCCAGTTCTACTTTTTCATTACTAGACTGTGGTAACTGGGCATCCATCAAAGATATCAGCTGAAAAACTCTTAATGACAAAAAAGGAAAAAAAAAACCACTTTCTCAGGAAGAACTCTCAAATTAAATGATGTTGTCACAGCTAATTTCTTTAGGAATCCATCAGCCATCTTTTGTTTGCCTAAGTATTTGCAATGGTTTTGTTTTGTTTAGATGCTAATTATGCTAATTGACCACTATCAAACATAAACATCAACATAATGCTTTTCTAATTACTTTGTCACTTGAAATTCTCTCAGATACATATTTTACACTGCAGTGAGTTTGTAAAATATTTTCTTTCTTAGACCACCAATTCCATGATGAAAGAAAACTAAGAAGCAGAGGACTCAAACTACAAATGCAAGATAAGAGCTGTTCAAGTTCCCTGAAAATTCCAATTACTGTACTTAGAAATAAATTTGTAAATGCTGTGTCTCACTTCTTCCCACTTCTTCCTCCCTATCGACATCTGAACAAACATTTTGATTCTAGTTTAAATCCTTAGTTGGAACATATCTCCTGAACCTGTTCTGATTTCAAAGAAACAGCTTCAGCTTATACCAGCAAAGAGTATTTAGTCTTTTTAAAAAACAATAATATTCCTTTGTTTCATTTTCCAACTTCTTTTGCTATTGATTCCTTGAACTCCTAATTTCCTAACAAATTTAAAATTTATTCTCGCCTTTTCTGAATACTGAAATATGTAGTAACTGGATTAGAAGTCAGCAGCTACTTCATCTGTAAGCCTGTATATTAAAACCTCTCACTTTTAATAAAAACATAGTGGAAGACTGCTAACACCACACAGCCCCAGGGTAGATTAGGAAGGCAAGAAACAGAGGAGAAAATGTAAAGCTTGTTATCCAATTCCAGGTTGTATGCCCTGTTTCATGTGCATCAAAGACGCATGCCCGTTGTCACAGACGAAAAAGGTGTTTGCCACAAGGAACTGGTGTCATTCACAATAATCCCTAGCCCCCTCCTTGTCTCAAAAATTGGCAGAAAGGAACCACTAACACACATATTTTTAAAACTAGAGTCTTCTTTTTTATTCCAAGCTCTAGTCTAAAATTTTGTTCAAATTTTCAATGGTTGGTCAGCAATTCCTCTGGACTCTTCACTCGCAAGACTCCTGATTAACATGAAGGAAGTAGTGCTAAAAATGATCAGTAACCCACAACTAATAAAATTAACATTTACATTCAAGTATAAAGTACAAATGAAAATAAATAGCTACCTTGGCATATTCCAACACGGGTTATAGATAAAGACATCTCTGCCTTCAATCCTCTCCCCTTCCCCAAATGATCATTTTGCAATGACAGCCTTAATGACTCCCTCACCACTCCGCTCTAGGTGATGACACAGGAGAGATCAAGGCCAGTGGAATGGTCTTAATCCATAGAAAGTCAATACAGTCCTTGAGCACCTTCCATCCAAGAACTGGAGAAAACTGAGACATTCAAGTTCAAGATATCTGTTGATACTAAACATCACTAAAAAAACCCCTAAACTCATAATACAAAGTTCAAAACAAGCATTACTTACCGACAGGATAATTCTCCATCCATGGCATCGTGCTCATCAGTACTAGTGTATGTTAATCGTCCCCCCACAACAGTACCCACAAAATAGACAAGCCATGCCAGACGTCCTAATATTAGAAAGAAAAAACAACCGTTAATGACAATAAACCATTATGCTAGCACAATACACTTCTACAAGGTATCAGACTGTGGAATTCTGTCAAGAGAATGGTTAGGTTTCTCCCCTTAACTGATTTAAAACATACCCACACAAACCAGCCAAAGAATAATTTTAAGCAGAATAGACAGATGAGCTAGAACAGCTTATTAACCTGGATGTGCTTAAAAATAAAACAAAAATTAACCTCAAATGCAAACTTAGCAAGCTCAGCCTGATAAAGATCAGATGTACAATTGATCTAGTATCCTCACTTGCCTGCTAAAAATTACTTCAAAAGATGGGACAATTACACCTGCCTATCATAGCATTAGGAAGTAATGTAGAGACTCTTTACAGCCTGCTTTGTTTCTTCATTTTATTTCAAATAAAAAATTCTCTGTAATATCAAACTAATATCTCAATACTGTAATTTTGAAAGTTAAAATATTTGCACATAAGACAAAATTCGTACGTTTTAAGAGACAAGCATCTTCTTCAAGAAAAGGGTTTGTGCACCACCAGATAGGTTTAAACCTCTGTGGACTGTTTTCTAACAAAGTCTGAAAGACACAGCTCATCCATTTCAAGCTATGCTGGACCTTTTCTCTAATCTCGCTGGTTATCTAGTTGTCACTGTTTCTACTACAGCACCTAAAGGATCCACTGGCAAAGGGAGGTCCTTAAAAGGTCTGTAAGTACAACGTAACAATTACAATATCTGCTCAGCTGACATTCCTTAAGTAACTCCCTGAGTTTGCAAAGTCTACACAAAACACACTAACTATGCAAATAGTGAACTCCAGTTTCATAAACATGGAACACTCTTACGTTTAGAAGCGATGACCTCAGGAGAATTATTTTTGCCTACATCTGCTGGAAACCTAGTGCCACATTGCAGAAATATGGATTATTTTAAACTCTTTGCTACATTAAGGTACAAGATCTTTAATCTTTGACCTACTGAAACCTACTCAAGCCATGCAGATTCTTGCTTCGGGGTTCTTCCTTGTTTGTCTGTTTAAAGCTGTGAACCCAGCAACTAGTGGTATCCTCTTTTGGCAAGAATGCAGTATTTTTCCCTAAAGTGGAATCAAAACTAAGACCTGAATGGTAAAGTAACATAATAGACCTGTTAAACCTTTCAGTTGCCCCTAAAAGTTGTTTCTCAACTTAAATGCACTGAGACTGTAGAAGAGTAAAGCTGCTCTTTGATTGTGTCTTCATTTAGCAAAACTATTTTGTTACACATTCAAATGAATTGCCTGAAAATAACAACACAGTGAAGACAAATATATTGGAACAGTTTCCAGGTAAATTAAATCAAGGTATGTACAAGGTTCCCAGTAAGCTTGAGATTTACACAAGCCGGAAGAGACCCTGCCTTCATTATGATGATTTTACCAAGTGAGGACAACATAACTTATGTAAGTGAAGACAATACCCCGATGAATAAAATGTGTCCGGAATACACTTTCAAGTTTAATACAAAGAAAAACCTATGGATAAACAAATGAGGTCACACTGCTACTTTAAAAAAAAAAAAAAGATGTTGTATGATATTTCTGGATACATACTGGGACTGCTATATGCACTGCAGTTCCTTCTAGGCAACCTTCTAGGCTTTACTTCATGTTTGTTTCACATTCTCTCATAAACTACTCTTCATTCACATAATATTAAACTTCACTAAAACTTCTTCATGTTTTGCATTGTTATGTTTTCAAAAACTCAGAATCGAGATAGCAATGAATGTTGTACTTCCTAAGCTCCTTCAGCTGGGAACCTTTAATTACTCTGAGGTGTCTCAGTATCCTTATGGCCTGAACCTGGTTTAACACACAACTACACACCAGAAGTAATTCTACTTCAGTTAGAGGTGTATAGCTTAGTGTATTCTATGCATCTAAGCCCTGTAGGACAGAAAAATCACATAAGAATCAAATATATGATCAAATATACCCTAAAAGATAATGCAAAACATGGAATAACATGCAGATGATTTCAACACAAGTATAGGAAAGCATTCAGGTTTATCTTAAATCTCAATTTTATATTAAAAATTTACCACAGAAATATGTAATACAATCTGAGATCAGTAACAAAAAAGATTTAGTGACAGGTAACAAGCATTGACTTATGAGACAAGACTTATGAGGAAGATTTCAAAAATATGGCTATCTGGAAAAAAAAAAAAATCTATTCCTTTCTATGAAACTTCAATAAATTAACATTGTCTGACCAAAAGAATCCCAAATGACTCAGAGTTCTACATCCTTGAATGCCTGGCAGACATCTACCTAAAAATGAATCACACAAATGCATTTCTATATACTCTTTCCTCACTCTGTTACTTCTAAGTAACCCCAGATCTCCCTCTTTCACTAAAACTCTTGAGAATGACAGGGGTGTGCCTCCTTTCCTTGGCTGAGAAAAGCAAGGAGGCAATTTTCCCCATAGTCTACAAAAAAGTATAGTGGTTTGCTTGGAAGCACTGTCCTTGTCCCACTCATGCTTTTCCATGGAGAGCACACTACACCAGATCTCCTCATTTTTGGTGCACAGTTCCACAAGCATATCCTGGAGACTGCACAGGGTCTTCTGAAGTATTGGGGTGCTGGGACTATGAAATTAAAAGATCCCAGCTCTTAAGCTCATAAAGATGAACTTCCAACTAAAAACCCTCACGGGATCAGTATCTTTAAATACGGCTGCTGTGCCATTTCCAAATACCAATAATCTGGAAAGACAGTACTAACTCTTAGCATCTCTGCCTATTTGTAACCAGGCCTGCGCTTCTTCACAAAAAGCACAAAACTTTCAAGCAGAACCCCATCAGACACACTACAATTACAGTACAAACAGCAGTAAATTTAAGATATTGAGAGATCAGCGCCATCACTAGCAAAACACTGAGGAGCTGAAGTATTTAAGAGAACAGTCATTGCTCAAATAAACTCAGATTTAACAGCTTCTAAAGAAGCTATTTGAAGATGGTATCAAAAAGCAGCTGTAAAGTAGTGCTAGCTGGTTCAAGCAGCACAGCCACCACTTTGATCAACACCTTATCAATAATCTTTTCTAAATTAATAATAAAAAAAAAATCTATCTTCCTTTTTACAAATTGCAGTAGCTCATATTTAAGAAAATGGATGTTTTTCTGATGATACCCCTCTTTTTTTTAGCATAATACTAATAAATAGCTATTACTTTTCCCCCGCTTTAATACCTTCACTATTTAAAATTTTCAGTGCATTTGCTTTTGCAGCTACTTACGCAGACTACATCCTCTTCTCTTACAAAATAATTATTGCTGTAATAATCTGTAATTATGGTTTATAACAGCAATAATCCCAAAGAAATTAGTCATTACCGTAAATCACAAGTAATCATTAACTACTGTTAATGACGCATTTCTTGGGGATTATTGTTTTAGTAAACCATGATCGCATCACTATTGATACAGAGAGCAAGATAGTATAATAAAATGAGATCTTAATATTATATTAACTTATTTTGTAACATTAAAAGCCATTAAACATCTAAATTTAAGTATGTACAACTAGGGGATATAACAGTTATTGTTCACCATGAGCACAAATATTTTAGTTTGTGGAAAAGAAACACAGTATTTAAACTGCATCAAATGTTTTCTAATGCACAAAAGAGTAACCCCAGAGCACTGACTCTGAAAGATTATTTCCCTTTGGCCCTTTGGATGGGAGAACGCAGTACAAATTCAGACTGCAGCTGGTCAAATGAAATCAGGTCATTCAGTGGAAGTTCTCTCCCCAAAAAGTTGACAGGTGTATGGGAGAAAGTGGAATAAATGAAAAAGATGAGCAGCAGGTATTATATAAATTAGTGATAAATTGGCTCCTGCATAGAAGAAAATCAGCAAATTCAAATTGTCAAAAGAATGTCGAAATAAATCACCAACATTTAATAGCATGCAAAAAAACAGCTGTATTGTACAGTAACCTGCCTCACCTTTTCAAAACAACACCATTTATCCATGTAAAGATGCAACAGCCATAAGATAACTATATTAGGAAAAAGCCAGTAGTTATAAAGACAATTTAAGTCAGACACAGAGATGAACAAAACAGGTATATGATAAAATATGTAAAAGTACTTGTTATTTTTACATCTTAAACTACAATTAATAGTCTTATGAGGTTTGGAAAACTAGGTAATTAATCTTAACGGAACTATATCAAGTAAAGGTTTTCAATATTACATTCATTGTGCAGACAGATAAATGCAGAAAGAACAGAAGTTAAGCTCTTCATTTTCAAAAAATGTTCAAGTTTCAACCTGACACACTAAAAAGTTGATTTTAGAAATTACAAGCTTTTACAGCTCCCACTCTCTTAAGTTGCATAAATATGTCAGCGCCTATATTCTAAAAATAGAACAAGATGTTAAAACACACACATCAACCGCCAATGTATATATTTAACATATAGACAACTGGTGAAAGTGTGGTGCAAGGTGACTTGGAACATGAATTCCTAGTTCCAGAAAAGATCTATAAACAGCTGCTATAAGATGACCACTCCTTCAAAAGCAAGTACATGTTTATTGGCACATAAAACATAGTCTAAAGATTAAATTAAATACTAACCTTCCTGGACTGTGATTTCTAATGGATTCCTAACAGAAGAATGTAATAGTTTTTGGTAGTTTTGTGCATTTTGGTCAAACAACTGTACAAGAAGTGCACAGGTCTTTTCATATTCACACCTGCTAACTGTGCACAGTTGCTCCAGCTGTTGAAAAACTGTAGTTGTATCATCCAGTGGATCTTCCAAGCCATCTCTGGAATACAGATAAAAAGTAACCACTTAGCCACTATTCTTTGCAAGCTGATTCTCCGCTTTCCCCCCCAAATCTAGCACCACTATCACTGAACTGCTGACTATAAAGGCCTTAGCAATTGGTGCATATAGCAGATAGACATAAGCTCTCATTTTATTTACATACATGCCCACACAAACACAAAAATATTCTATTCATGCCTTCTTTATAACTTATAGTTTAAAACGCAAAGAACTCCAAGGCAGAGAGGAGATGAGATGGGCAGTACAAACACAGAAAGGTAAATTCTGAAGGACTGTATTTAGTAGTACCTCATTTCCTCTTTGAGGTCGTCTGTGCATTTACCTTAATGGAAGACTAACAAGGAACACCTTTCTCAGAGGATGGGGAGAAAGAATGGCATGGAATACTTAGCAGAAATGGACTTTGCATACTCATCAAATTAAGCACAAGACACTGATAGCAAGTCTGACAGGCAAACTTCAGTAAAATTCCATGCAGCTGCTTTATAAATCTTTATTACAGGATCTGCTATAAACAAGTGGGGACCCTGCGGGATGCCTATAACAAAGAGACCATTAGCTCTTGCCTTAAAGTATAATCATACTCATTACATACATCCAGTAGGAATGGTTTATTCACCAGAAGGTTACTCTGTTATTGTATAGGCAATGAACAATCTGTAGAGTTCAGAAAGGCTCCATAGGGTACAGATAACAGCCTCCTTTCTTTACGTAAAGGAATGTAAGCATGACTTTGCAGGGTGAACGTGGGGCTTAAGAGAGAATCAGAATGAAACAGGCTGTGAAAATAAAAATCTAAATCTGATCTTTAAACAAGTACAGACTGAAATCTCAATACTTAGGTACTATTCTACAGGTAGAAAGGCCATCAAATCAGTGAACTCATTGACCTAAGAATACTTCATATAAAACTGGAAATGACTTCTTTCCAAAGAAAATGAATCTCCTTGATATTAGAAGGTTTAATCACAATAAGGATAGAAATCTTTTCTTTGATCTAGAGCTAACCAGGCTGATCACGACTGGTCCTGAATTACTCACCAATCCCCTCTGGATAGAGATGGATTAATGTGCCCTATTACTATCATCTAGAGTTTGAAAGACACAAATCAGCTGAGAATCCTAATATCCAAGATGATTTGAACCAGACCTGTTCTCAGATATTCAGAAATACCTGAAATAAAAGTACGTCTTTTAGTTTGTAGAAAAGTCTCCTCTCATAGACCCTTCTGTAGAAGAATCCTTAGTTTCTCATTCACACTTACTCAAAAAAGAGAATAGCTACCCAAACTGCCCCAAAAGAGCAAAACTGACTTTCCTTCCATTGTTATCTCTTTGTCTGAAGGCGCAGCTGGATGCCTGCTGAATGAAGGGTGATATTATTGACCACACTTTTTTTTTTTTTTAAAGGAAAACTGTCATTCCAGAAAACTGACCTTTTTTGCAAAGGTACCAATTAATCTCCTTGGAGCAAACTGAATAAGTCTTGTGAAATCAGCTCCCAGATATCCCATGTTTCTCAAGAATGGCCTGGACATTTGATATTAAAGTCTGCCTTTGATATTGCTGTCTACAGAAAAGCTACAACAAAAGACCTTCATCACAGAAGAGAATATGACAATACCAGAGAGGCATACAAATCACTTAAAACTGAAGCTGCCAGATGAGAACAGACATACGCTGACAGCATTATCAAGACTAAGTCTTAAGAAAGATATAGACTGGTAGAAGAGAAGATCAGTACTTTCCTTGTCTTTTCCCCATAGGCTATTTTCACAGAGTAGAACGCTTACTCTTCCACAGAGCAAAGTAACAAGGACATCCAGAAGAAACTCTCATCAGTGTCAACCATAAATAAACTGGATTTTCCGTGCTGATAGTGATGCTGATGAAGACGACAGCACATTTTGATGGAGCTGGTTGTGCCAGATGGTGCCACCCAGAAGCTCAACCCCACTGAGTCTTCACATCAGGAAGCTGATCTGGAGCATACCATTCAGTACAGGAGAAAGCTGAGACAGCAAGGTGCACCCTGAGATTCCATTACAGAAAAGCAGAACAGAGAAGATAATTTAAAATGCCAGAAGAAGTGCAGGCTGGTTGAGAGAAGGCCCAAGAAAATTAACTGCACCTGCAATCAGCTGTTTGTCCTTCCCTGTCATAGCTCTGAACACTGGAAGCTCCCCTAGGCGCTATTAATTCTTGTTCCTGAGAAAACTACCAGAGAAGCTCATGTTTTGAACCATTAGGCAGTCAGGCTTCAACATATCTATGGTGACAACCTAAGGCAAATAACTATTGCAAATGTAGCTTAGTCACTAAGCAGTACGATGACAGGTTACATAATTTGCAGACACAAGAGATTTTAGCTAAGCAGAGACATGGACAACAATGATGAGGTTGGACGCACTCCCTCACACAAACAGAACAAATGACATCTCAGCAACGGAGCACTGAGAAGGGAAAGCACATGTGGCCTTGGTATTCAATCCCATAGTCTGACACTAGATCCCACAAGCAGGAATTCATAAAGACCCTCCTAGAAAATTAAATCCTCTCAGCACTCTAAATGCTTTTTTTTTTTTTTATTTGCTATATTATACTGTAGACTTATGGAACGTTTACTTAAAGTATCAAAAAAGATTTGAGCTAAGAAGTTCCAAGTCAGCCAATTTCAATCTTGCCACTTCAACAACTTCTACTCTGTCGCAGCCTTACTTAGGACTGGGGCTCTTTTCTGCTTTCCCCATTCATCCCCCATCATTTCCCCCATTCCCCCTCCTGGGCCCAAGAGAGTGACTCATCTAGCAGCACAGATAAACAGGTCAGAACTGAAAAATAGAGTTAATTTAGATAGTCTTCAGGAAAAAAAAAAAAAAAAGAAAGTCTTTTTTCAAAACATGAGGATGTGAGAGGAAAAAACAACTAGAATTTAAGTTTATTTTCTCTCTAGTAGCTCATTTTTAAACATAACAGACAAGACTTTGGGCTGGATTCAATAAGTAAAAGGAGTAAAGTGATATCAGTCCATTAAGATAATCTAATGAAATTGCCACAGTAAGCAGAACCAGCATACTTAGATTTTAAACATAACATGCCAATGAATCAGAAAATTAAATGTTCTATATTACAGCTTAAAAGTTTTAATTAGAAGTTTACCTTATAACTACGGGCACAGATTCCAGTCTAGAAGTAATATAGGCTTTTGTTATCTCAGGTGCATAGGTATCTAAGAGGTGGGGTTCTGCCGTTTTCACAAAAGGCACAGATGCTACCATTCTTTGCCACAGAGTTAGCAAATAATGAACACTATTTGGAGCAAACTCCCAGTGCTACAAGAAAACAAAACATATTTCCGTTAAAAAATCCCAGTGTGAAATTTTAGTTGTGAAACATGATGCTTTTCTCTTAAATAGTCTTATTCATTCAGAATAATTACAGAAGGACCCAGTCAGGATTAAGACATACTATGGAACACATTACAGACTCGATCCACAGTCACTGCAATACGTAACTTGTAGGGACTCTCACTTCCCCCAAGTGGAAACCACAACCTGAAACTCAGAGTTAGGCCTAGACTCTTACACTGTGTCACATGGCGAGGTTTAAGTGTCATAAAAGGGCCATTCAAAAATCCTAAATGTCAACGGGGTACTGTCTACAGCCACCCAATAGGAAAAGTAAAGCAGAGAAATGTGTCTCAACTCTCTTTACTCTCCAAAGCTTATGGAGCTGCCACGGGCCACTCAGGAATTCAAAGGCCAAAATCCTTTCCTAAAGGTTGGAATCTTGAACTGTTACTCTGAAGACGCTGGGGGAAATGACAAATAACAATTACACTATTACTTAAATTACACTATTAATTACGCTATTACTTAACAGTGTGCATGTCCTCCTCTTGGAAGGGCAGAAAAGAAACCCAGCAATTTTTTAACCCTGTGAGAATCTTGATCCTGTGATATGCGTGTTTCTGATGCAGATGTGGGTCCCTAGCTTCTGAATCAGGCTCAGGTAGGAGCTTTGCATTCAGCTGCTCAGCATGCAGACAACTGCACATATGTACAAAAGCAGAACTCCAGGCATCTAGTGAGTTTATGCACTTCAAAACTTACATGGGAGCATAGGTATAGGTTTGGTTTTTTTCTGTTTTTTTTGGAGGGTGAGGACTAAGGGTGGCGGACTTAGGTACTTAATTTCCACCTATGTCCTATTTCTTCTTTAAATCTGCCAGTAACACAACTCCGTAAGAAGAATGGGAACCAGCTGTAAAGAATTTATAAGTCCACATTACATCACTGACAACTTAAAATATTTTTAGGTAAATGCAAGCCTCACCACCTCCTCAAAAACAAAAATCCCAACACCAACAAAGAGAAGCAACCCCAATCCTCTCAGTTCATTTGTCTTTCAAGAGCTGAAGAAAATACAACGCTTCTGTACATGTTCTTACCTGTAGGCTAGTAATAGTAAAATTTGCTATAAGTCGGATAACTTCTGGGTAATCTTTCACCATTACTAGCTCTCCTAGCTGGTAGTTTGTCTTTAGTCGAGCCAAAAAACGACAGAATTCATGGTAATTACCCGGATCAGACAAACCCTATATTTGAAGAAGCAAATTTTTAAAAGTTAACAGCTTAATCTAACAGAAATTTTAGAAGCACTACTGCTGGTCAGGTGACAATTTTATTTGCATGGTTTTTTGCTTTGTTTTGAATAGGAAATCAAAGTGACCAGATGGCTGGCTGAAAGTGGTTTTGACAGATTCAGTAAATGAATGAAGACTGTGATTGGAAAAACAAATCCACAGCTGCTTTAGCATTTTAAAGAAATAAAATTAAAAATAAAAAGATACCTGTGGATTTTCAAGTATTCGTTTCACTCCTTTGATTAGATTACCAAGATACTTGGCACGTTCTGGATTGCTGAATAAAGATCTCCTTGTAGAAGCAAACTGAACTAAAGAAGAAAGTGCCTAAAGAATAAAAAAATCGTAAGATAAAAATAATAATAAACTGTCAGAATAATCACCTCTTATCTATTGGAGGAATCCAGTCCACTGAAGTCTGTAGTACATTCAGTGGCTGAAGACTATTTTTGAGGCAATGTCTCCAGGATCACTGAATATACATGTGGCTCAGTTTTAAAATCCTCTTTTACAATGGCTTATGACTTTATCAACCAAATTAGGTAGATGCTTTCTATGCGGCTGAGTGATGCTGAATTTTGGGGGGTTTCTGAATGCTTTCAGGTTCAAAAATGGAAACTGAGGCTGAAGTTCAAAGAAAAGACAAGATGACTGGGCACTGAGCCAGGGAGTTAATAACTGTAGGACTCACACTATGTTAATGTGCAGAATAAAACAGGGTCTTTTGGACTAAGTACAGATCTAAGAGTATTGTCTGAAATTATTTAAGTGTAAATCACTATGCTTCACTTACTAACTGAGACAGCATTGGTGGAAGGGAATGATACAGATCAAAAAACAGGTCCAATGTCTCTGGCTCCAGGAAGACTAGGGAAAAAGATAAGTTGGTTTTATCACTCTCCACCAGCCATAATTAAGTATCTTCATGAACAGAATTTTCTTCTTTTTAAACAGAAAAATTAAGAATGAGGTCACTGTAGTTAAGAATAAACTTTGGACAGATGTATTAATTAGTTCAATCTACAATATTAAACAAAACACTGTTCCCTGTCGCATTTACTCTATCCTGTACCTCAAACGGAAAACTTCTTTTGAACTGCAAATCATGCAATACTTGGTCAGTTCCCTACAGAATGCTACTCTGTAATACAGGTACACTACACCATTCCTTTTTTTCTGAGACATGCCTTAGTGTACTACTGCAGTAATCTGAAGAAATCAGTTACCTAGCAAAGGCAAGTCTTTAACTAAAGATACCCAAACTACTTTAGAGTCTATAGGCTGATAAACAGAAAATAATACTTTAAACTGAGTTACCAGTTTACTGCAGAATTGCATCAAGTGGACTACAATACTACCCTCTTTTGTGGGGAAGTTACAATGGGGTAGAAAGTTCAGTGATAATCATAATTAAGTACCTCACAAATTAGGCAGTATTTCCAAGGTGTTCCATTTATAAGCATTATTTTATGTCAAGACTTATGTCAGGTGGTATATAGTAAAAAGTAATTTCCTTAGGTAGTCTCGGTGTTGAATGAAAAAAGGTAGACTCATCCAAGGACAATTTAAAGCATCTAAACTAAAATCTTGGGAAAAACTCTCCCCTCCACCTTCCTAGGGTGTCTTTGGCCAAGTGACAGCAGTCTCCTAAGTCAGACTTTCATAAACATTCCCATGTGCCATCTATTACTCCTCTTCATCCCTCACACTGTGATTAGAGGCACTGCACATGAGAGGAGAAGGAACAGAATTATGCATGGAAGCTGATGAAGAATAGAATTGCTGAAATCAGGACGTGTATCACGCACTGCAGACCGCCATATTGCATAAGCAAGCCAAATTTAAACCTTCCATTCTTGGGTATGGGAAACAGTCTAGCTGCTTTAGTTGGAAGTAACCGACTTCTAAGCAGGCTAATTTATTTTGCCAAAAAGCAGGGTAAATTAGCCTACAAGAGCTCCATACTGCTGCAAAACTGCTTAAAGCTATCTTGGACATCTTCACACTATACTGTCATCTGCACTGTAGATGTCCAGGAAACCAAATCTCTAGAGTCTACGAGCCAAGATCCAACCCTTCTCCTGCCTTCATTAACAAACCCACATAGTAGAGCAAACAACTGCACTAAACAAGTTTACGTATCAGGAAGAGGAGGAGAGAAAACAGACATGCTACAGATGCTGTATCTCTTCAAGGTGTTCATGTCAACGACAAGACTAGTGTTCAGCATCTAATTAGAATAATTTGAATTACTGTGAATGGTTACATTTATAGATTACATTTATTATTTCTGTCTCCAAGAACAGTAGGAAAAGCATGACATAAATAGCCAGAGGAGGTTTCCCAATAACTCACCAGCAAAAAAGCACTATTCCATATAAAAAATAATTTTATATTTGTAACTGTTGTGACAAAGCAGGTTACACAACCCACTAGGTGTGGAATACGTCAGACTACTAACAGTTCTGATCCTTTCTTACTTGTTCTCCAGTTTGTTGGAATCTGCACAGTGCATAGATCATCTGCAGATTCATCAGCTGAATTTCCAATGAAATCAAAATTAAGACAGTTTAGTACAAGCTTCAAAAGATGCATTGCTAGACTTTGTTGCTGTTGGTCCTGAAGGTTTAAAGATTTTGCCAAGAGCTAAGAACAAAAAAACATTTTGTTAGGTCACCTGTACAGAACATGTTGTTAAAACAATTTTGAAAAGGAAAATGTTTGTATATAAAACTGCAGAGTTCACAGCAACAGAACACATACTGAGAGAAATACAAACCCTTCAACTATAAAAGGTAAAGTCTTCCTTAAAGGCAAGGGGAAAAAAAAAATACTACCACCTATGAGACATCTTCCATATCAAGCTAAAGCTCCCAGTCTTAAAAATAATTTTGAAAAAGGCTGGTGAAATAAGTCTTTCGCATAAAATACAGGTAAAACTGAGCATTTCATTGATCCAGCCTGTTAAAATTGTGTTAAAGTTGGAAGAACACTGCAAAAATTAAGTGTAAGTTTCATATTTTTCTCTTTCACTTACTCCAGACCAGTGTGGAGTACATTGCATGGGTAAGAATTATCTCAGTGATTGGTTGATTGTTAGTTTGATACCTAGGATTGTCCAGGCTTGTAAATGGTATGAGTTCACTTTACTCACTCAAAGAATGTTCCTTTGGTACATCTAGAAAAAACTGGCATAAGAAACAATGAAATGAACAGTCTGTAATTTGAATGTAGCTATTTACAACATCTGTATAAATACAGCTGTTAGTGTCTCTACTGCATTATAACCCCTGTAGAGTCAGAATAAAGTTACTTTGTGAGCAAAGCAAGCAGTTGGGTATTGGAAGTCAAGACTCAACATACTGTGAGTAAGAACACATTTTTATAGGGCCCCTTCTGTAATTACAACAATTTAAATAACACTTTATCATAAAAAAGCTGCTACCTCAAGTTAAATAAATTCCAAAAATTGCACACACAGTATAAATGCACTGAAAGCAAACCTCAATTTCATTAGTCACTGATGCTGTTCTTGAATATTAAAAAGAAAATTGACATCATTTTGACTAGAAAAAAACAATCTTTTTACCTAGTGCATCTGCTCCTTATTTAGATTCAAAGTCACATCTCAAGTTTATCAACAAAAAGTTTTTTTAGTTTAGATGATGGGAATGAAAATCAACTGTGTCATTAGAAGACTCATTAATTTGATTGTAACTGTTGTACCATGTTAGAACAGACATTAAATTACAAACTCAGCCTTGAAACCCACATCTGATTTTTATTTCTTGGATGAATATAACCTGTTTTTCTACCAATCTTCTGCATAACTTTTAGACTCCTGTATGTAGTAGACAGGAATTATTTTAGTGACTCAGTATCTGCAGGCCAGTGTATATGTTTGGTGTATTATAGAGGCTGATAAACCTTAGAACAGCTTTCTATATTCAAGCTGGCATTGTAAAGATGCTAATTATATTTTTTTATATATTTCTGTCTGGAAATGTGTATAATGTCACTTGGACAAACCTATCAACATATAAGACACTTAAAAGTCTTTAGACCAGCTGAGCTTGAGGAAAGCTAGGAAGTGGTTGCCACAGTACACAGGTTCTCACAAATATATCCTATTGTTTTCATGTGTAGTAGATTTTACTGTATCTAAGAAAATAGCACATTCTTCCACAAATATCTCATTCTTCTTGAATGCTAACACAATTTATCACATTTTTACAGTAGTACCTTAATCACATGTCTGAGCCTTGCTAATTATATCTTTTGCTGAAAAGTAATCGTTAGCATTATCTATGGACCCATTGCGATGGCATTGGTGTTTAAATTCTTAGCTTACACTCCTGTGTCCAAGTTTCACCATCTGATTGGTTTGACTTTCAGGAAAAAAAAAAAAAAAAAAGACAGAATAAACCAGCACTCCCAAAGGAGTGAAAGAGTCAAAATCAGGAAGCTTTTGAAAAATAAGCTGTTCTCAAAAGCTGAGTTGCTTGAGCCTAAGCAAAGAGTTGCTCAAGCTTAAGAGAAGTAAAATGATATATCATGGTGCCACTTTCACTACTATGGGCCCTAATCAGCACAAAATGCAAAATGTAAATTCCAGGTTTGATCTCATCTCAATCTACCTGCCCTGACAGACTTAGCTTACAGCATGCTGTTCTTCACCACCTCCTGTCAAGGCTCTGGAGAGAATGGAGCCTGAATTACCCCAAAGTGTTACAGAGAGGATAAGAGAACTAATAAAGGAAAAAAAAAAAATCTTGGCCAGAATTTACTGCACTGCCATACTACAAGGTACAGAATTTGTCTTTCTCCTTGGTCTCTCCTAATTGAAGATTTCTTTAAAAAATATTGAGATGGTATGCCTAGCAAAACTGAGATAAAAACACAACCAGGAAAAAACACTGAAAAAGAAGACAAGCTCTGAATTTAGATAGCCCATCCTTGAAGGCAAGGTATGAAAAGAGAGGGCGAGGAGACACGGAGGAAAAGACAGAGTGAGAGCAAGACAGAGAGAAGGATGGAGAGAGGAAGATTGAAAAAAATTTTTTTGAACTTTTTTGGTCACTGAGCTTAATAGATGTCATGTAATCCATTTAAGAACAGAATTCACTGACTCAGAAAATACTAGGGATTGAAAACAGAAAAATTATAATGTTAACAACTTAGGTTCAATAATAAAGAGTCTCACCTCTTTTAAAAGAGAGCATGCAAGCATCAGTATGTCCTTTAAAGAGGTGTCACGGAACGAGGTAGCTATTTTACGATGTTTTGCTGAAGGTCTTGAATAATCAACCTAAGAAAAGTTAGGACAAAATAAACAATGCTCCCTTCTTTGCTAAAACTAGATGATAGATCTATCTGGCAGGTTCATTATTAGATACTACAAATGAAAATTACAGTCCAGCACTAAATATACATCTTGACAGCTTCCTGAAGTGCCTCCTTTCTTCCCCATCGATGTTACCTCTCTTTCTGGATGGAAAGGTCTGCGGGACTTCCTCAGGTTAAGATGCAGGCAAAAGAAAATCATTAGCAGAAATACAACTGAAAGAGCTGACAATCTGTTTTTCTTTACCAGTTCTAGTGACTGTGTTAAGAAATACTTTCCACTTTAGCAGCTATGGTACATATCTGGTACAGGTACAGTCCCTGCACTGGGAATTTCTGGTAACCCAATATCTTGGGGGTGGGTGCGTTGGGGGGTGATCATCGCCTTATGTCTATGTAATGCTTCTCCTACCATTTTTATGAAAGGCGGAAGCATTCAACACACAACTTTATTGGCAAAACATACATCCCTTGCAGAAGGGGAAAAAAATAAATAAATAAAACAAGCATGCTTACTAGATTCATTTCCTGAGTCAGTTCTGAGAGAATCATTACTCCTATTATACAGTGGTCCACAGTACCCTACAGAAGAAAACAGATATGATTGCTAAAATATCACAGCTTGTATTTAATATTTTTCAACATTTCTAGAATCAAGAGGATTTTTTAGGCTGAGTTTTCCTAAGCTGTTTAGAAGACTTTCATGCCAATTTCTATCAACATCAGTAGAACTAGACCATCAAATTCCCTGACTAGCTTTGAAAAAAAACCCTCATAATAAATCTTAAGAATTGTACGATAACAAAAATCTATCTGAAAATAGATTTTAAACTACCACAATCTAGAAATTTTCTAGTACATGTTTCTCAAAGGTTTGTTCAGTCTTCCAGCATTGATATGACAAGCTGCAGGAAATTCAAACCCTTTAAAAAATTAAGCCATGCATGGATGAAAACGATTATGGGGCACACTCAGAAAAAATACAGTTTGGTAATTCTATCTATCCAAATCCTCATTCTTTTCTCTTCACAGTAACGTACACTGCATTGGTTTGAATTAAATGACACACTCCATCTCCAAGAACTTGGGTCTAAGCAGTGAAGTAGTAGGTGTCAAATAT
This sequence comes from Apteryx rowi, assembly GCF_003343035.1. NCBI lineage: Eukaryota > Metazoa > Chordata > Aves > Apterygiformes > Apterygidae > Apteryx > Apteryx rowi. The sequence goes on from NW_020448085.1 coordinate 1,168,910, forward strand.
TTGCATCTGAGGGTGCAATCTGCTCGACAGCAGTAAAGTTCGTCGGACTACTTTGAAATTCAAATACAAGTTATTAGTATTATTAAAAGCAATACTTTTGGCAAGTTTCTTTTAGAAATAAGGAGTGATTATTTTGGATTAATAAAATAAGCCATCTTCACTGAGCTACTACAAAGCATTTATAAAAAAAATTAAATGTGCTTTGTTAAAAATAATTAAAATCAACTGCAATTAGGCCTTGCAACTGAGCCAAGAGGAGCAGCTCTGTGCCTGCTTTCATAACCGCGCTCTGCAATCTCAGCTCCCTTGAGGTCCAAAACACAACGCCCGTCTCCCCAGAACGTTACCCTTGTCAAATTTTTCCTGACATTTGTCACAAACTCACTCATTAGTTTGACAACTCCAAAGATCATCCGAAGTTCAGCTAATGAAGAATTTGGCTACTTATTCAAGCAGCCTGACTTTTCACTGTCACCTATTTTGTACTATCACCTATACCAAAGCAAACTGAAAGTCAAAAGTTCAGAGTATACTGAGGCAAAGTTTGTGTTCTTGCCTTTTTCATATTCAATAAGATTAAACATCTTGAACCACAATTTGAACACTCAAGTTCCTCTTACATTTCAAATTCTTAAAATAGTCTATGAATGTTCCTTAGATCCCCTAAAGCCTCCTGCAAAACTGGAAAACGTAACCTCCTCCTTTTCACAGGAGTGGAAAGCTGGACGGTGACTTACAAAGGAATTTGGAACACAATTACAGTCCTAGCTGCTAATCCCTTTTTCTACACTAAATCACACTTAATGCAAACTGGATGAAGTTCAGCCTGGAATACTAATGTATACATATTGGAAACCACTATTTGCTAATTATTAACATACATTAGTATTGTTTAGGGATTATTTTTTTCAATTTTTGCATAAAATTTAATTTACTAGTAGATATATGGCTTAATTTTCTTTTCTACAGGAATTCTTAATTTAACTAAAGAAATCTCTTAAGAAGTTAAATTTTGTATTTAAATCTCCATTTTTAATGAACTACACACTGAAGAGTCACACTGCAATCATTTTAATAATAAATGCAAAATCCAATTACAGTACATTCAAAAATAACTGCAAAACGGTGCAGTAGTATGCTTGAGTTTGTTTTTAATAAACAAGATATTGCAGCCTATCTTTTATTAGACATTCCCAGTGTAACTCAAAAAGTACATTAACTTGAACAATATTAGAAATAAAATCAGACTGATAAACAAATGAAACATAGAAGTGAAACTCAAAGGCAAGAAACATAACAGAAACAGTAACAACGTATTTTCTTGCTGAATTGCCAAGACTACCAACACATACCAGATCATTTTGAAAGTAAATCTCCAAATAGCTTAAATTTTTAATTCTTATTTCTCAAAGTAAGTATTAGGGTTTATGTTCACATAGACACTCAAACAGATTAACCAGAAATAACTTTCTAACCAGATTTCTAGGCTAACCCTCACAAAACTCTTTAAGAACATTTTTATACAAAGTGTAAGTGTCCTTATTTCAATTAACCTTAAGTAACTTCAGATAATAAGCCGTGACATCCGACCCCTTTCCCTGAAATTATTTCACAGAAGATGCTCTGCATTCTACTTCCTTAGCTGCTGCGTCTGACGGTACTTACTCTAGATCTGACCTGTAACATTTGCGCAGTGAACAGTCAACAGTGAATGACTGCACTCTGACATTAGGAGAAACTCTTTTTAGTTTTTGAATACTATGTACAGCAAAGATCACCTGCTCTCTAATCTGTAACTCGTCTTTACACCAGCAATCAATGCAGTAGGGAAACAGGAAATAATGTCAAAGGAAGTATAAAACAAGGCCATGCCTGCCCCAATTCCAATTACAGGAGAGTGAAGATTACTGATCTTTTGTCCTAAACTTCCCCATATCCCTACCTAGAATAGATAATTTTTGTGAAAAGTTAGATTTAAATCCCTATGCTAAAATAGGTAAGGTTACAAAAACACTCTCAGTGGATTATCTATCTCCCCATATTGTATATTGTAATCCCAGGAGAGAGCAAATGTCTTTTTCTTTCACTCCTCTTCTCTTCACATAATTATACCTATATGGAGAGAGAACATGCATATGCAGGTATCTAAGTACATATGCACACAAACATGAATTATCAATTTCTCATGGAGAGAAGAAGAAATGTGGGAAACAAGGACCACAACCACATAACAGATATATACAGTGGCTTGCAGTTCTGTGTACTACAGTTCTATGGTTGAACAAGCTTTTGTCAGTAATTTCAGAAACAGTGGTATCTCCTGGGATTTCTGCGAAAAACAGATGTGCAGGTGCAGTCTGACTGCAGAAATGCAACAATATAAAATCATAATAGCAAACACTCCAACAAATAGTTAAAAAGGCATCTTTTTGATCAAACCTCCATGACAGGCATTTGAAAAAATACATGTGAAATGGTTCTGAAACTGAATAGTTTGGGACAATTTTAGCAGTCATTATTACAAGAATCACAATCAGATTAACACAGATTAACATTTGAGAGTCTTATTCTTCAGATAATACAGTACCAGTGTTTCTATTCATAGGACAGGAGCTAACACTGTATCAGAAATGTATCTCCACACCAGTTGAAAAAACAAAGATATTAAATAGAATGGCATGACAACAGGGACTAATGTTTTACAGCCATGCTGTGGAAAAAAAAACAAACAAAACTATTTTGGAAAAAGAAAACAAGCATAAAAAATGACAGCACTACGAATACTGTGTAACCCCAATACCCACATACTCACACATGTATCAAAACTACCCTGGTTCTTCACTGTAGGGTACTCTTCTGTTTTAGATGATGCTCTTCATATTTTTTCCACTCAAGTGTAAAATAATTAAGTCCCAAAACATGCCAATGATTAAAAATGAAGGGGTCTGAACACAAAAAATTGCCAAAGTGAATGATTTTTTCCTACCTGCAAAAACTTTTTTACATCAGCAATAATGTCTCTGAAGATAAGCTGGTCTTTTAGTACTTCAAACCATCCTAATTTTGTAATTTTAGCAATGACTTGAACAAGAGCTTGGATGACAAAAGGAGCCAGTTTGGGTTGAGAAGCTATGTAGTTCAGAATGTAATTCCCTGTAAAGAAGCATTTTTAAATCAACAACAAAAGTCTTCTGTAAAAAGTGTGCTTAAACAATCCTAATAGAAACTTAAGACATGAAATTTTTAAAAGCTTAATTTCTTATGTTTAGTACAATAACTGTAAATTACATGAAAATACTAAATACATCTGAATTTTTAGTAACACAATGCACATTACCTACATAATCCTCATTCTAGGATACATACGACAATAGTTTGTGAACTATCCCACAATTATTCCATATCCTGTAACTGTCCCATATACTGGGCACTGATTACTTCACTGTGTAACAGCCGTTCTCACAGCCAGCTTGAGATACACTGAAGTTCTCTCAGACAAGAGTCTCTACTCAATGTTCTCAATTTAATCTAGACCATTTCCTAGGGTAATACATATTTCATTATGGAAATTTCTTTCAAACTAGTGGGAAGTTTCCCTCTTCCAATAGATGTTAAAGTGTATACAATTAAAGTTGATTTAAAAGAACATTGAAATCTGTTATCAGAAGTGGATTCTTGGCTCTGCATTTTAGAGTACTGTGATCCACAGAACTGATACAACAGTGTAGTTTTTCTAAAAATCCAAATCAAACCCTGTATTCCTCAAGCAAAGCCTTTCAGTATTCAACACCTAAGACATGCTTGCTTACTCTTTTAGGATACGGCAGTGACATTAGTGTAGACCCTTAAAAGTAAAGAAATTTTGGCAGGATCTTAATCCTGCAAGTAAATCTGCCCTGACACATCCTTCACAAATTAAGAGCTAACCATGTGGAAAAATATGGTTACAGAAAAATATAAGTGATCAGAAAGTGTACTAGCAGTACCTGCAACTTTCATCCTTTACAAATATGAACTAAATCTCATTATGGTCTTGTGGGATAAATACAAAATATGTCTTGAAAAATGAATATTTTTAAAAACATGAAGTAATAGGAAATATTTTCTCTCCTATCCATTTCAAAACATGAAAAGGACTTAACACTGCACAACCCCAGCAAGATTTCAGTATTTTTTCAGTTAGAAAGTGCAGCTATGTAGTTATTTTAATTTGGAAACTATGAAATATTATTTGGAAGTTAATTGCAGTGACCTGATGACAGATCTCACAATCACCTTTATGTTCACTCTTTCACAGTGACTACCTTATGAATAACAGGTAAATGGTAAATGGATGGAACTAGAGAAAAAACAGACTATCCACTGAACGGTTACTGTGGTAACACACAGTAATATGAAGTTTTAGATCCACCTAATATAATAAAATTTTAACCACAAACATTACTTACGGATGTCAATCCTTTGTGCGACAGGTAACGGAGATGCCCTGCTTATAAGTTTAGACAGGCATGTTGCTGCTAGAAGCTGAGCATAGGATGTCTACAAAAACATACCATAAAATATTATTGAAAAACAGCTAATTAAAAGCAGAGGCAATTAAGCTAGATAAGGGGTTATCAAGGTTCTGGTTATGTTTGTTAAGTCTACCAAAAAATTTATGCAAGATGTATTTTAGTAGTATCTTTATTTCATTAAATATAACCATAAATTATAAAACACTAATAAAACAATATCAGAGGTAGAGACCTAAAAAAATTATTCCTTTTGACTGAAACCATTATCTGAGTCACTTTACTACTCAGTGGAATTCATTAGGTTTGAAATCTCTGCTTTTAAACCACTTGGTAATTCAGAACTATGAGATGATTACCATGGGTTCAGCCCGAATTTAAAGATGTTTTTAAATACCTTTCCTCTTTTCCTTTACTTCTGAATGTGTTGACTTTTTTTTTTTTTTTAAAGAGAGAATTTGAGGATATCTAAACCACAGTAGAAAGTTATTTTTGTTTCATTAAAAGTCTTGAGACTACAGATGTGGCTAATAGTTCAAAATGTCAGATAACACTCTATAAAATGGTAATTGAAGTAATTTTAAATGATACAAACTTTTGTTTAAAGCTATGTAATAATCTTTAACATTCAGAGTCTGCTCAGTAATGTAAATAAAATAGGTTAGATTTAAAATATTTATTTATATTGCTTTAAATGTGTTCCAACTCCACCACATTTACTTTAAAATCTTCACAAATTCACTTCTACAGAACAGGCCATACAATTTTTGGAAGGAAACATATTACTCATATACATACAGAACAGAACTTCGATCTTAAGTTAAGTCATTAATAAGCTTCCACAGAAATGGACTCTGCACCCTAACAAACCACCCATTCTGCAAACATTTTGAAGTGGCACTATCACAGACAGAGAAGTTCTATTATTTCATAGAATTCACTTATTTGCTGAGCATTAGATAATCAGTCACAACTTGATTTCAAATATACCACCACAGATAATTTCCTAGATATTTCATTTTTAACTCAAATGTAATGATTCAATTCCCTGTACAATTCCCTAAAGGTGAGTCTGTGCTGGTGTTTTCTGTGATCTCAGAGGTGTTTATTTCACCTGGTGCTGTATTGTGAAATCCAGCAATGGTAACGCAAATACTATGCACGGACAGCTGATAAGAACAATGGCGCCGTGTCCCTTCTGACTTGAGTCAATATACCCCAAACTCATCTTTGTTCCTGACAAAAATATAATTTCTTTCCAAAAATAAAAACTTCTTGAGGATCTTTTATTCCAGGATCTTAAAGAACTTAAAAAGTGAACAACATTGTAAACTCTTACAGAGAAAGTAAGAGAAGGACAGAAAATTTAAGTGATTTCCAAATGTCACATGAACATCACACAGAAAAGGAGAAATGAAAAGACGACCGTACCTAAATTGCGCAGTCACTGGGTGCTACAGAACTTCTCATGATGGTGGTCTCCAGCACCCAGACCAGGACCCAGCAGGAGCAGCACAGCTGTGCCATGCAGCACTACTTCCTTCACAGGGAGTCACACCGCGACGTGTCCACACAGCAGCTGGATCACACTGCTGACTCCCACAACCCAGACACGGCATTCCTGTTCTTATCCCACTACCCAGTTCACGAGACCATCAGACAAACAACCAAACCCGAGCTCAATTACTGACCCAAACTGGATGCCTCAGAAACATATTTTTTCTTGTATACATGTGAATTACAGGATCAGGTACAATACACCCTAATGACCTCAAATATTTAACTACTTCCCTATAATGGATTTTGTAGAGAAAACAGTTTTTGTTAAAAACTAAATTATGTCATAGAAATGGTAGCTGAATGAACTACTTAAGCATGCTTTAGACTAACAGCTTTGATAGGTTCTTCCAAAGTATCACCATTATTTTTAATGCTTTCTCTGAATGATTTAAAAACATAGTAAGAATTACACCAGACTCAGCTTGGACTAGCAAATCAGAATCAACTGCCCTATCATTTTATCAAGAGTTAACCATAAAATTAAACACTAGAAAATAAAATGAATAATAAGTTAGTTTAACAGCCAACAGATAAGCAATTTAAAGGCTTTTTTTAATACAAATTTCCTCACTGTAGCCGATAGCTGGAAACAAGATCAAGGCGATGTTCAAACACTAGGTTATACCACACTGTGTCCCAACACTGCTCTACAGATGACACAACCCTCAATTACTACTTTTTGAAAGCACTGAAGCTAAAAGCTAAGATACTTTCCCTTTTTGCCCACTTCACCTCTAACGCAAGGTATTGTCAATCATACAAAGACCACCTCCAAATGCCATATTTGCTAGAATTGTTTATGTAAGAGACTATGTATAAAAAAAAAAAAAAAGGGAAAAGCATTTTGACCTTATTGTACTGACATAACAATGGTCCACGATTGGGCAAGCTCTGTGTGCTTCTACTGGCACGCTTACATTTATGGATAACACATCTTTCAGACACTTACCGTTCCTCGTTCTAATAACAGTTGGCATTGGCTAAGACATTCTGGGCTATCAATAAGCTCCAAGAGTACCTTCTCAGCTTGCATGCGCTGTGCTAGGTCAGTTCCTTCATATAGGTGGCTACACAATACTTCTAGTTCCGCCAGACTCTGTTAGGAAAGAACACAATTGAAATTTCCACAGAGACCTTTCAACTACAGAAGGTTCTTTTAACTGTTTACAAGTCTAGCTACAATACCACTAATATGAAATGTTACCTATACTAAGCTTTACAGTTGAGTCACAGCAGCATTTTTTTCCCCACACCGTATTTCACACTGCAGTAATTCAGTGAGGAATTTATAAATACCTCATAAACTCATGTAAAATGTATGTGCAAGAGATAGATGCTGTTTTCCTGAAAACAAAAGCAGAAGCCTTTGGCATAAAACCATTACTGCAATACAGAGTTAAGTGGCATATACAATATTTTAATTACAAAAAATAGGAGGCTTTCTGGGGCGAGAAGCCATAAATTACTCTAAAGATTAAGCTGTTGTATCTAATTCTCTCAGTCACCAAAGCACTTTTCAGTATGGCTCAATCCATCTGTTATTCTGAGTCTTCAGACCAGTAGTTCATACCTTTTCCAAAGAGAAAAAAGATGGAAAATAGTCAACAGTTTGAGGTATGCTATTTTGAAAACCTCTGGCAAATTTCACTCTAAAAACTCCAATACTCATCCAACTACCACATATTGAAGAAACTAGCATTGTTTTTATCTGTTGATGTTAATATCAATGAAAGACAGGAACCCAAAATTCAGAAGCTACAATAGCAATGGAAGAACTAAAATTCCTCTCCACTTACAAAAAGTTGAAAAAGTTCTCTTTGGTAAAGGAACAGGAGGAAAAAAATCTCCCTCCTCCATCAAGCACATGATCTACATCTACCAGTGACAGCTTCAAAGGAGAGATGAACCCTTTCAGCACAGTTCAGCAACAGTTATGCAAACAGAAATCTTAGCATAGCTTTCCAAAGCCTGTGCAACTCATCAAGAACCGGCCATTTTATTAGAAGGTACCCAGTAAATATTTCATGACTCGAGTGTGGCCGAGAAGGAAGCGAGGAGAAACCCAGCAAGCCTGATGCAGCATTTCACAGGCCTCATTTAAAAGTTAGAATCCAAATCCTTTTCACTAGTCCTTCCGAAGAGATGTTTTGCACTTGAAATAAAAGATTTGGTTTAGCGCAATCTAGTATCACTTATATCATAGCTCAAATGCCTTTTAAAAATCAAAGAAATTTATAGCATCTTTGGCAACCAAAGTATGCTTGTTCTTGTTAATCAAAGCATGTCATTTCTTATAGACATGCTCCTTACCACAAAAAAAGGTCATGGTCTTTTTAAAAATTTTTTTTGGTGTTGTGCATATGGAAGTCAGGGCTTTGATCAGCTTTTTTTTTGAATTTTAGTAATAGCACCAGTATAGCACCAGCACATGCTGTGGCCTGATCAGCTGGAAAGAAGCTTTGCAGAAAAGGATCTGAGGGTCCTGCTGGCGAAGAAGTTGGACATGAGCCAACCATGCACCTTTGCAGCAAAGAAGGCCAATAGCCTCCTGGGGTACCTTAGGAAGAGCGTTGCCGGCAGGTCAAGGGGAACTGATCCTTCCTCTCCACTCAGCACTGGTGAGACACACCTGGAGTGCTGGGCTCCCCCATAACTATGGAGCTACTGGAGCAAGTCCAGCAAATGGTCACTGAGATGGTTAAGGGACTGCAGCATCTGTCATATGAGGAGAGGTTGTGAGAGCTGGGACTGTTCAGCCTGGAGAAGAGAAGGCTCAGGGGGATCTGATCAACGTGTATAAATATCTGATGGGAGGGTGTAAAGAGGATGGAGCCAGACTCTCTTCAGTGGTGCCCAGTGACAGGATGAGAGGCAACAGGCACAAACTGTGAAACAAAGGCAATTCTGTCTGAATACAGAAAAAAACTTCTTTCCTCTGAGGGTGACTGAGCACTGGAACAGTTTGCCCTAAAAGGCTGCGGAGTCTCCATCCTTGGAGATATTCAAAAGCTGTCTAGACAGGGTCCTGGGCAGCCTGCTCTGGCTGACCCTGCTTGAGCAGGGAGGTTGGACTAGAGGATCTCCTGAGGTCCCTTCCAACCTCAACCATTCTGTGATTCTGTAATAACCACATTTTAAGAGGCTCTGATTTTCAGTCAAAAAGTAGCCATGTACTTATTTCTTTTGAGAAACGATAGGAAACAGCACATTTGTTTCTGGTATGAACAAATCAAATACCTCAGAGACTGAGCTTAACAGAGATGTCTTCTGTTTTTGCTTTTTTCCCCCAAGTTCAGAAAGAGTGGAGTGAAAATGAAGAGCAGGTAACAATCCCAGTACTACAATTTTCACATTTTCAAATTTAAATGAAGCAAGTTCCATGCCAATCAAAGTGAAAATTAAGACGTATAAAATGCAAGTACATACATTAGGGAAAAAAATAATACAACACAAAAATACACAACGGAGGTAAAACATGAGAATAAAAGGACATCAAGCAAGGATGGAACAATACCAACACAATTTTGAGAAGTACGAATCAAATTATCATGTCATTACCACCAAAAATTACAGACCCTCCTAAATCTCATCTGAAATTTGACTTGCAGGTTTGGACAGACAAAGATAACTTAGCAACAAGTTTGGGAAAGCCCAGAAGAAAATTAGGATTTAAGCCCAATCATCAAGGTCTAAACCATCAGTTTACTAATTAAAATAAGCAAGGATTTATAAGCTGGCTAAGCAATAGTCTTTACACAAAGAACAGAAAGCGAATGTTGAGAACAAAGAGGAAGTAATCACACACACTTTAACACACCATGCTACTATGGTTAAGGTTACACTGAAATTAAGAAATTTAGCCTGAGAATCATCAATAACTTCTTGCTAAAATGTTAGGCTGTGAAGAGTCACACTTTGTCCAAAGGACAATGGGGGAAACCCACTATGAAATTTTTAAAGCAAGCCAGAACAAAACTGAGACAATGATCTTCAAAGAAAAGTTGGCTCATCAGAGATTGAGAATGATAAACTTCAGCCCTCTGAAATGCTCCATCTGGACATGTTTTGTCTTAGGAGAACATTATGATAAAGTTTCCTATTGGCAGGCCAGAGGTATGGTGACAAATTGCTCATTGCTCTCACGCTGTTGATGAACTTGTTAGATGTTCTGTGGATTATGGTTCTTGTACAGTACTGAGGAAATGTGTCGATTCTCATGATTCGAATAGTGAAATCAACAAATACAACACGAGAGGCACAATCTTGTGGATGATGGGAACTCAACCAAGTAATATAGGTACTATTCAACTTTAAATTAGTTAATTAAGAAAAAATACTTGGAGAAACCAATGAAAAATCAAGAGAGGGTCAAAAAATAGTCTAGGCTAGCTCTACATAGACTGTCCTTCCAGAAAACAGAAGACAGACACAACCCCTTTTGTATTGTCACATAAAACACGTGAAACTGATGCCTCCAGATGCCTCAGCTACTCAAATCTTTTATCAATAGCTGAAAGATGACTCCCAAGAAAATGGCAATACTGTCAATGAAGAGGATCCAGCAATTAGGTGCTGGCCACTTCAAGTGAGTCGAAAGTAGAAATAGTTCTGTATAGGAAGTGGCATTTTCCCTCACCAAAAAAAAGTGTCACATTTTCCAAGAACTCATCCTAACGAAAAAGGTTAGACGACGTGAATTTTTTTCTGGTAGTCCCAGACTCAAAATATTCAAGAAAAAGCTAAACAAAATTCTCCAAATACTTCAGTTCGCACCCCTCAGGACGCCCTGGCAGCTCTCCTGCTAACCCAAGAAAGAGCCAGGGCCCAAAGTGCTGGGGCCCAGCTCCACAGCAACCCACTGGGCAGGCGGCCAAAGAGCCACGGAAACTGGCAAGAAACCAGGTAGGTTTCTGATTAAAGTTCTGCTGACACTGACAAATTCCCACAGACATTTTGATTTTAATCGGCATTTTCTGACTGAAAACACTCTATTAAGAAAGTTCTACCAGCCCTGTGTAAAAGAAACAGGATGGGCATAACTGCTGAAATACTACTGTAAAAACAGCCATTCAGGTACAATGTGAAAACAAGAGACATACCAGCGCTCCTTTTATATAACAAGTCCGGTGCCCAGGTGTTTAAATAAATGCCTAGGACAGCCTCCACAACACTTCCAAAGCCTGCTGCTGTCCACCCACTGAAACTGCAAGGGGTTCGGGATGAAAGCCTAACACCTCAGCAAGAGGCTTGTGTGTCCCCCCCCCCCCTTTTTTTTTTCCCTTTTTTCCTCTATAGTTTGAGGCATGATTTCAACGCTCATCTCCGACAGGCCCGGGGGGGGGGGGGGGGCCGGCCCCGGTGCTCAGGGAAGAAGCCGGCTGGCCAGCCACCACCGCCTCTAGAACGAAGCGGCAGTGAGGGACAGCAGGTGCTGCTAGCTCACGGAGGGATGGAAGAGCCATAAACGGAAAAGCGCTTCCACGCGAGTACGTGCTAACGCCACGGGAAGCACGAATAACCAGGCCAGCCTGTCCTCACCGTGACCCGCTCCCGCTCCTCGCCGTGCACACGCACCTACACCACACTCGCGCTACATCCCACGGACACGTCGCCACCACCGCTCCAACTTCTCGAGCGAGCCCGGCACCACCTGCGCGTCAGCTGTGCGCGCTAACTCCCGGCCCCGCCGCCCCCTCTCCCCCCCGGCGGCCCCC